>NC_135784.1:282071927-282209427 GCF_051106095.1 Pogona vitticeps
TCAAATCCTACTTTACCATTCAGGTAAATATTTAAAAAAGGGCTTAGTTCCCAGGTAAGCATATCATTAAGAAACACAAGCAAAAGCAAGGAGGAGGAGGAAGTGACAAAGATGGTGTGGCACCTTGAAGACTAATTGCTATGTGAGCTTTCATGGAACGTGGCTACTTTTTCACACATAAGAGTGAAAATACAGAGACTACATGGGAAAACATTCACACAGGGTTTTAAGATAAAGAGACAGCAGTGTCTGGGAGGCTTGAGTTGCATTTCACGCTTGGGCTCCAGTATCTTGCTCAAGAACGTAATATGAGAGACTGGTCAGTAATTACTGAGTACTGTGGGATCCAAAGAGGGCTTTTTCAACAGTGGTCTTCTTACTGCCTTCTTTAAGCATGCTGGGATCCTACTCTGCTGGCAAGGAGGCATTCACCATTCTTCTTACCCACTTGATCAGTTTCTTTCTGGTAGCTTTTATAATCTAGGAAGGGCATGGGTCCAACAGACATGTGGTAGCCTTCACCTCTCGCAAGAGTCTTGTCCTCAGGCTTCAAAAACTGAAACTCATCTATTAACACTGGCCACAGTAACATTCACTGGACCTGAATCAACTGCAGCATCAAAGTCAGAGCTATCCAAGCAATTTGGCTGTAAGCTTTTAAGTTCCAGCCCCTACTTTCAACCAGGCCATTTTTTCTTCCCCCTCTAGCCCTCCAGGGGAGCCCAAAGCACTGATGTTACCCCAAGGGGAGCCCAATGAGGATTCAGAAAAAGGCAGGCCCTTCAACCACAAAGCTCTGGTTAGCACAGTTCTCAAAGCTCAGCAAGGGATGGATTACTCTGGTGTTTACATTTTTTGCCTGCCAAAATGGGATACGTAGGCCGAGGAGGCCTGACAGCAAAGGAGGGGCCTGTTGCTGGGAGGTGGGCTGGCAGCTCTGGAATGAGGTAAATAAACAGTCACAGAGAGGGGAGTAGAAAGAATAAGGCAGGAGCACCCACTGACCAATGAAAGGTCCATATCCTTTGAAATATTAGGTCTCCATTAACATAATAAGCACTTGAAAATGGGATGGGATGTGGAAAAATGGATCCAAGTCTTGAGTCAAGTCCAAATCTTCAAAACAAAAGTTTTGAGTCAAGTCTGAGTTGACCTGCTAGTGAGACTTACCGTATTTTTCAGTGTATAAGATACCTCCATGTATAATACGCCCCCACTTTTCTAACCCAAAATTAGGAAATCTAAGTGGGACTTAGCAAGTGTAGGGGGAAGGGATCAAAGCGCTGCAGGATCGCTTTGATCCCTGCTTTCTCCCTTCTTGCTAAGCCCCACAGGGCTTAGCAAAAGGGGGGGAAAGGGATCAAAGCAATCTCGCAACTGCATGATTGTTTTGATCCCTTTCCCCCTTATACAGCCACGGGGTTGCTTTGATTCCTTCCCCCTCCTTTTGTTAAGCCCCATGGAACTTAACGAGCAGAGGGGAAAGCAGGGATCAAAGCGATCCTGCAGCGCTTTGATCCCTGCTTTCCTTTTGCTGAGGCTTAGCAAGTGGAGGGGAAAGCAGGGATCGAAGCCCTGCAGGAACAATTTGATCCCTGCTTTCCCCTCCACTTGTTTTTGTACTCTCCTCAGTTTATTTCTGTGTATAAGACGACCCTCAATTTTTAGTCTACAAATTTTAGACAAAATTTTATACACAGAAAAAGACGGTAAGTCTGAAATGACAGCATGTCATGACTCACAAGTCCCCATCCCTGGCAGTCAGACTTGTGAACAAAGCCTATTTTAGCATACAGTGACCAATCATAAAACTAAGCATGCTGGAAAGCAAGATTTCAAAGTGAGAAACAGTAACGCTAAAGAAACATATTTTTCACCACTCAAGGGAGCACTACTTCTTAACAGAAACTAAGCATATTGTCTATTTTGGCCCACTTGTTGGCAGTTATCATTATATTCTACTACTTAACTGCATACTGGGTGGATCGGTAGTGTCCTTAAACGTTCCAGCAAACTTGCTGTCATTAAGGTAAAGGTTCCCCTTGACATTTAGTTGGGTTGTGTCTGGCTCTAGGGCGCGGTGCTCATCCCCGTCTCCAAACCATAGAGCCAGCATTTGTCCGAAGACTGTTTCCGTGGTCATGTGGCCAGCGCAACTAGACACGGAACACCGTTACCTTCCCACTGTGGTGATACCTATTTATCTACTCGCATTTTTATATGCTTTCGAACTGCTAGGTTGGCAGGACCTGGGACAAGTTACAGGAGCTCACTCCGTTGCATTGATTCAATCTTACGATTGCTGGTCTTCTGACTTTGTAGCACAGAGACTTCTGTGATTTAAACCGCAGTGCCACCACGTCCCTGTCTGCTGTTGTTAAACCTTCCAGCAAACGTGGGTGGTGATAGATTCTCTTTTATTTTTGGATTTTAAACAGAAGTTCAATTTCTGGGACACTTTAGCTTTGAATTTTGTAGTTCAGCAAGGGGACTGGACCTTAAGTCCAAAGGTCCCTTCCAGCTCTATAATTCTACCATTCCTATGAACTTGTGATCTATCAAGCTTAACACAGCTCATCAACCAAATTTTATAATACCTTAGTTACATTTCAGTAAGCCTCCTATTTTTGCTGCCTGCCGAGGTCTGAAAGTGAAAAGAAGAAGAGGGAGGGAGGGAGGGAGGGTCAGGGAGGTGGAGAGAGGGAGAGATGAAAAGAAATCATGTTGCTGGTAAGCTACTGAAAATAGCTAGTGAGCTACATTTGGCTTATTGGGTCATGAGTTGTAGAAGTCCAAATGCTGAAACACAAAGAGTCATGGAATAAATGCAGCTACCTCTCTTACATGAAACTTCTGGACAAGCCCTGAGGCTGCAACAAATTGCTCCTTTATATGAGCACTTTTTAAAAAGTCCTGTAATTAATGCAAAATTAATGTTGATGCTTCAATTATTTTTTTATGGGCAGGCATTAAAACTACTTATCCCAATTCATTTCCCCTTACCCTGGGAATACTACTACTACTACTACTACTACTACTACTACTACTACTACTACTACTACTACTACTACTACTAATAATAATAATACTAATAATAATAATAATAATAATAATAATAATAATAATAATAATAATAATACAAAACTACTTTTTAATGCTTCTGTTCTAGAGCATAAATCACCACATCCTGCCCCTACATAATTTATAGCAATTCTTCCTGGTGTTGCAAGTCTTAATATGGTTGAAACATCCATAACATTATCAATTCTAGTAAAAAGTCAAATTTCATTGACATCAGAATGTTACAGAAAACATGAGCAGGCTTAGAATTCTGGCCTATACTTTTGTCTGTAATAGTTGTTATGTGCCATCAATCAGAACTGACTTATAGCAACTTTTATATGGCTTATTTAAGGAGTGACGTTACCAGATTCTCACCCCAGTGAGTTTTTACAGTTGTGGGGATTTGGACCCAAGTCTTCTGAGTCCTAGTCCATTACTCTATCCACTATGCACCACTGGGAACCCTTGTTTAACTACTTCTCACAAAACACTGAATAACTCTGAAGCTGGGAGTATAAATTTAAGGCTTACTCTTATACACCCACACCCCATTTAGCAAGACTGAAACATCCCACTTGTCTTTTCAGGGATAATATCATAAAGATGAGAACTTAGCTTGTCCTGTCTGGGAATATTAATAAAAACGTACCTCTTAGCAGTTAATTGTATCTCTGCTCCTTCGTCTGAAATGGGTTTTATAGTATTAAGTGATTCTCACAATACCTCTGGGTGAGATGTAATTATTATTCCACGTTTAATAGACAATTACTTGTAACAGAGGAACAGAGACTGAGGTTAAGAGAGAGAGAGAGCGCTATATTTTTCAATGTTCTCCAACTTCCAAAATATTTAAGATATTTGAAGAGTTATGGTTTAATAGTGGGGACACCCACAGTTGGAACAATTGCCACTGAAGTAAAAGTAATAGAAAGTGGAAATTTTATATTTAAGTGCCTGAAAGGCCATTTAAGACATAAGAGGTATCGGGATGAGTTATAGCAACTTCCAATTTTTCATGCTCCTTCCTCTGTTCTTTCCTTATTTCACGCCAAGCAGGAGATTAAAAGCTTCTACTCCTAATTTTAAGTGTAAACAGTTCTTTGTTATAGCCAAACTCTGGGAATTGGGGTTTGTTTAAACTGCAGTTTCATGGGGAGGGGAGGGGGAATAATCTTAAATTTCTGTATATACTCAAGTAAAAGCCTAGTTTTTCAGCATAATTTTTTGCTGAAAAAGCGCCTGCCTCGGCTTATACTCGAGTCAGTGTCAAAATTACATGTTCTCCTCTGCAGTGCAGGTGTTCTCCGGACTCCCCCACTCATCTACGGGCGTCTGCAGCCTCTGTGGGTGGTCCGATGACCTGGGTTAAGTACACTGCATTTCTGCTTCCAGGACACTCCCATCTTCCTCCTTCTACATATTCTATGTACCCACCTTCCTCCTCCATCCTCCATCTCCCTCCATTTTATTACGCAGCAGTAGAGCAGTGGATAAGTGTAGCATCCGGTATGAGTCCTCCCTCCACAGGCAGTGAAATGTGTCTCGCAGCTCAGAAGGGCAGTATCTTTAAAAACATTTAATCTACGAATGCCTCAATTAGTGTAATTGTATTGGTATCTATTTTTATTTTTGAAATTTACCAGTAGCTGCTGCATTTCCCACCCTTGGCTTATACTTTAGTCCAGGGGTCAGGGAACTTTTTTACCTTTTACCCCCTAAAAAATGCATATACGCCGACATTACCCCCTTGATTTGAAAGGAAGGAAATCATACATTACAGTGGTGCCTCGCTTTACGACGTTAATTCGTTCCAGCGAAATCGCTGTAGAGCAAAAACATCGTAAAGCGAAATTAAAAAGCCCATTGAAATGCACTGAAACCCATTCAATGCGTTCCAATGGGCTGAAAACTCACCATCCAGCAAAGATTCTCCATAGGAGTGGCCCTTTTCAGTGCCTGTGCAGCGAGGAAATCAGTCCCTAAGCACAGCAGGGGGCCATTTTCTTCAGCCGGTGGGCATTTTGAAACCCGACGATCAGCTGTTTTTGATCGTCGTAAAGCGAAAATCGGTTCCCAAAGCAGGGAACCGATCACCGAACTAGCAGGATGCACAAATTTAATAAAGATGTGCACTATTTTTGCTAGAATACATTGCACACAAGCCATGGGGTGGTATAGGGACTAGTAAGGTGTCCAATGTGCCTAGCAAGTTGCATTAAATTTTTGCTAGCTTGCAGAGGATTTAATTATCATCAATGGCTGCCAGAGTGCTGCTAGCAATGATGTGCTTGCTAGAGATAGCCAAGGCAGAGTTGGGGGGGGGGGGCTTTTCCTACCACTTTAATCATTCTGTGTGTGCTGTGCAAAAAGGAACAAACCAGGCTAAAGGTCATGTCACCCACCCTTCTGTCACAGCCCAACATCAATGGACCAGCACACTTTTTTTATCATCATCAATGGAAAACTCAGCAGTAGCCAAAGGACTGGTGAGAGCACCTATATATTTTATTCAGGGGAGATTCTGTAGATTAAATGCTTGTTTAAGTAAATATCTAACACAACACACACACAGATGATATGTGCATGGATTTTTCAAATGATTATGCTTACCACAGTCAAAACTTTTTTTTCTGCCCACTCTCCATAGGAGTGGAAACACAATACTGTAGTATCAGAAAGAAGTGGTTTCACAGAGAAGCTACACATTGGTGTAAAGGAATAGGTGGGAATGCTCCCTCAGTTCACTCATTCTCAAACTGTTTGTCCCACCTGTCATCCTGTTGTTGCTTTAAAATGCCAACCAGCCAAGTGGTAAACAGGAAGTTCTAGACTGCCATACATATCAAAAATATATGAGACACAAGCTTTGGGAGCAGGCACGGACTCCCTTCAGCACAGGTACATTGTAGAATCCACTGTAGAATTCAACATGCAGGGTGTGTAACAAAACACTGCAGTGTATCCTTAGATCCCAGAAGAATCATTCAGGATTACAGGAGATCATCTATGCCTTCCTTTGGAGCCTTGGAAGTAACTCGTTACAATTGGTAAGTTACTCATAATTATTCTTTTTCCAATAACCAGGGCATAAATATATTTCATTAGAACCGCATTGTAATAAGAACAAGCTCATCTTGATTGTGGTGGTATAACTATAACAGTTTCAGTTACATTTAGAGTCACAAGAGAATTCGGCTTCACTGATTATGAGTCTGTTTTGCACCACAGGCCAGTGTCTTGTAACATTCAGGTGCTTTAAAAAAAGGTAACTAAAAACAACATTTTAGTCATTAAAAAAATCTAACAAGAGGTTACATTTTGATGAGTTACTTTCAAATATTTGCAACTATTCTAACTGCTTTTGTGGGCCTTTGAATGGCAACTCCTTATTTTTTGAAAACATCTTTCTAAACTCTTCTTCTTCCACAATACTCTGAACAGTAGGTAGTTACATCCCCAGGTTTTCTTTGACAGCTGGAATTCCACACTTCATACATCCTGAGAATATTCAGTTCTCATGGTGCTGTTCTTTTTTAGGTCGAAAGGCTGTAGTGAGATTGTCCCTTAGGTTTTTTTAAAAAGTGGTATCTTGCAGCTTTACACATCTTGAAGTACTCCAGCTCCTACCAGCTGGCGATCCCTTTTTAAACCAAAGTAATTCATTATCTTTAAATAGCAAGGGTTGCAAACTTCATCATAAAAGAAATGGTGACGACAACGACAATAATAGCAATAATAATAACAGCAGCAGCAGAAGCAACAACAACAACATGTAAGTGCAACCCACCCAACATGGCAAATCATCAGGAATTAAAGGGATTGTAGTCCAAAACCTTTGAAGGGCACAGGTTCCCATTCCTGGCCTACACTATGGCCAAAATCCTGTTGTTCAGTGATGATAAATGGCACTAAAACAGGCCCACTGAAACAATAGGGATTTGTTGCCTCAACTCCCCCATAAGTTTATTGATTTAAATGGGCCTACTCTAACAGTGACTTATTATGTTAAAACAAGCTGCAGTTAGAGTAGGCCCACTTGAATCCATGGAACTTACACACAAGTTGATTCACCAAATCCCCATGGATTCAATGGGCCTGCTCTAATGAAATTGACTACAACAGGCAACAAAATGTTGGCCTATACCCCCTAGAAGTCAGATGGTGGTGGAGGAGAACTCTTACCTTCAGGAAAGACACCTATTGTGATCTTATTTCATTAGCAACAAAAATAGTCAGGCATGAATTTGGTTCACTGGTATTTTATTTATTTATAGCTCACTGAAAGTGTGGAATTTAGGACAGAATGTCATAGCGGGAGAAGGGTTCTTTGATTGTATCTTTTTTCCCCTTTGAACACAGAATTGGCCATTCTTCTTTTATGAGACTGTATTACCCCTGAGCTACAAAAGGAGAGAACATCTGTGTAATTTACATCCTGGACTTAGAGATCGGAGGATAACGGATGATGAGACCAAGGGTGTTTGGAGAGCGCGGTGGCTTTGCCAGGCCAACTGGACCAATTTGAGGCTTCTCCTCAAAGCAAATGAACAACATAAGGGAGTGGGGAGTGAATTTAATTAGGATAGGGGAAAGGATTTACACTCCAAAATGCTGGGATAGGGATTTACATTCTAAACACTGGTCTATAAAGCCTGTGTCCTGAGCACACTCCTATACTGCAGCGAGTCCTGGACCTTTTGTGCACGGCAGGAGAGGAAGCTGAACACCTTCCATATGCGTTGCCTCCGACGCATTTTTGGTATCACCTGGCAGGACAAAGTTTCAAATAGAGTAGTCCTAGAACGAGCTGGAATTTTCAGCATGTATACAATATTGAAACAGCGCCGTCTACGTTGGCTTGGGCACGTCGTGCGAATGGCTGATGGTCGGATTCCAAAAGATCTCCTGTATGGAGAATTAGTGCAGGGAAGCCGCCCCCGAGGGAGACCAGAGCTGCGTTACAAGGACATCTGCAAGCGGGATCTGAAGGCCTTAGGAATGGACCTCAACAGATGGGAAACCTTGACGTCTGAGCGTTCAGCCTGGAGGAAGGCGGTGCATCATGGCCTCTCCCAATTTGAAGAGACACTTGTACAGCAGACCGAGGCAAAGAGGCAGTCCCGAAACAAGCAAAACCAGGGAGCTGGACAGGGGACAGATTGGATTTGTCTCCAGTGTGGAAGGGATTGTCACTCGAATTGGCCTTCTCAGCCACACTAGACGCTGTTCCAAGACCTCCATACAGAGCACGATACCATAGTCTCTCGAGACTGAAGGATGCCTACACTGTTCTGATCTTGGTCAGGCTCTATTTAAACATATAAGCAAGAAACCTCCACCTTATCACATGTGTTCATACACTTAACAATCACATACTATGAGGTCAAGACAAAAGGATGGCCAGGTCAGGATGGCACCACAATTCCTATATTCTCAACTCTCTTAAAAACTACTTTTGGTCATCAGCCTGAGTGCATCTGCATCACTCAAGCCACAAAGCTAGCACTGCTAGCAATAACAGTTCAAAGTATTATGGACTTACTGTCCACATGCAATCCATATAAAGAAGGGTGTGAGTAGTTTGCAGGATATACTTTATTTTTATAGCATGTTGTTTAAAATTTTTAAGCATCACATTTTAATTAGACCATTCTCTTGTTATATGCTGTCAATTTGCTTCCAACTTGAATTATGAATTAGCAACCTTCCAAGGGTCCTACTATTAACAGCCTTGCTCAAGTCTTGGCAAACTAAAGGCTGTGATTTCCTTCACTGAGTCAATCCATTACTTATTTGTTCTTCCTCTTTTCCTGCTGGCTTCAGTTTTTCCCAGCAATATCTCTTTTCCAGGGAACTCTGTCTTTTCATGCTAAGCCAGAAGTAGGCTCATTTTTTTTTGCTTCTAAACATAGTTCAGGCTTGATTTTATATCATACCCACTTATTTCTCTTTCTGGAGATTCATGGTACATAAAGCTCCTCTACAACATCACATTTCAAATTGGTTAATCTTTTTTCCTTTCTCTACTGTCCAGCTTTCAATCACACAGCAAAGAGGAATACAGTATGGAATATAGATACTGTGTTTCCCCGAAAATAAGACAGGGTCTTATATTAATTTTTGCTCCAAAAAAAAAAAAAAGCATTAGGGCTTATATTCAGGGGATGTTTTATATTTTTCATGTACAACAATCTACATTTATTCAAATACAGTCATGTCATCTTCTTCTGGTTGCTGCACAATGATGGAGGGCAGGTTTTCACTTAACTGGGACTTATTTTGGGGTAGGGCTTGTGACAAACCCAGACCTACTGGGATCTGCCACACGTTAACTAGGCTGCCACCAACCATTCCCTATAAGAAGTCACACAGACCAGGGATGGATTTTTAAACAAATAAAGAACAAGGTTTATTTAAAACAACACACAGGGAAAATAAAATGATCAGGTGAATAAGATTTAGTAACGTGGCTTAGTTTCACTCATACATACACACAGTTTGGTTCACACAGAACCCTTAACTTGAAGCACAGACCCTGAACCTATCAGTTCTGGCTAACCAACAGACACCTGAACCTATCAGGTTGGTACTTCTGACACACAGTAGTACCCTGTCTGACACACAGACTCCCACACCAGCTTCTTCTTCCCAGCTGCTGCTTCTTCACATCCCAGCGTCTCCCCTTCACCACACAGGCTTCACATATATATACAGTACAGCCCCTCCTCCTGATGTCCCGCCTTCCACTCCCCATAGGATGGAACTTTCCCTCCAAACCCATGACAGACAGGTAACATCAGTGCTGTATGTAACACCTCCCCTCTTTATAAGTTGTTTTGTAGGGGGAAAGCTAAGGTGCTTTTTCCCAAAAAAACAACCTGGATAAAACACACAACAACAGTTATACATACCATATCATACTTACTTATACTTACATTCTAAGTTAACCATAGCAATTAGGCATTTAAACATTTACCATATACATTACATCAATTTACCTTTATTCATACAAACCAAGTTCAAAAAACAGGTACATTTAACCTTTTGTCACCAATATATATACATAGTCCATGTTTCTTTCGCCGTCTTCATTCTTCAGGTCTTCTTGACAAGGCGTCAGCAACACAGTTCACTGACCCTCTGACCACCTTCACTTCAAAGTCATAGTCCTGTAGGTTTAAAGCCCACCTCATAAGTTTGCTATTGTGGGTTTTCATTGTCTTTAACCATTGCAGTGGTGAATGGTCAGTGCACAGAACAAAATGTCTTCCCCAGATGTAAGGCTTGGCCTTCTGGATCGCGTAGACTATGGCCAAACACTCCTTCTCCACGGTTGCCAAATGTCTCTCACCTTTTTGAAGTTTCCTACTCAGGTAGGACACTGGATGCTGGTCACCATTCTCATTCTCCTGGCAAAGAACTGCTCCTACCCCGCTGTTAGACGCATCGGTGTAGATGATGAACTCCCGGTCGAAGTCTGGAGCACGCAGGACTGGATAGTTGATGAGCGCCTGCTTCAACCTCTGGAACGCCTCCTCACAGTCGCTGGTCCACGGGATGCGGTCATCAGCCGTCTTCCTCGTCAGATCGGTCAGCGGAGCCGCAATCTCGCTAAACCTGGGGATGAACTTTCTGTAGTAGCCCACCAACCCAAGAAATGATTTGACTTTTTTCTTGGTGTTGGGTCTGGGCCAATCACGAACAGCTTCTATTTTGGCCTCCAGGGGTTTTATCACTCCTCCCCCTACCATGTGACCCAAGTATTTTATTTCTGGGCTACCCAGCTGACACTTGCTGGCCTTTACTGTTAGCCCTGCTGCACTTAACCTCTGCAGCACTAATTCCAGGTGTATCAGGTGATCTTCCCAGGTATTACTGAAGATCCCTATGTCGTCAATGTAGGCCACTGTAAAGTCACTGAGCCCTGCCAAGGTCTGGTCCATCAGCCTTTGGAATGTGGCTGGTGCATTTCTGAGACCAAAGCTCAGGACTCGAAACTCATAGAGACCAAAAGGGCTGCAAAAGGCAGTCTTTTCTTGATCCCTGGGATCAATTCTTAATTGCCAATATCCCTTTACCAGGTCCAATGATGAGATGAACCGACAACCCCCTATGGTTTCAATCAGGTTGTCTAGCCTGGGCATTGGGTAGGCATCAGGAGTGGTTACACGGTTTAATTTCCTGTAATCGACACAAAACCTAATGCTCCCATCAGGCTTGTCCACAAGGACTATCGGAGAGGACCAAGGACTAGAAGAGGGGACGATTATGTTCTCCCTAAGCATCTCGTCCAGCTCCTTCCGCACCTTGTCCCTATAGGGTCCCGTTACTCGGTATGGGGATACTGCCTGCGGGGGTGCATCCCCTGTGTGGATCCGATGCATCACTCCCTTCACTATCCCCGGCTTGTTGGAAAACACCTGTTGATATTTACTAAGCAGCATTTTTAGTTCTTGCTGCTGGTCTTGGGTGAGTGCAGGACTGATCTTTACCTCCTCTGGGTTGTATTTTACTTCCCCTCTACCCTCCCAGAAGGGTAATTCAGCTTCCTCACTCTCAGCTGCTTTTATCGCAAATAGAACCCTCTGTTCCCCTCTGTAGTAGGGTTTTAGGGCATTCACATGAACCACCCTCCTTGCTTGGTTCTCCTCCTGCTCTATTAGGTAGTTCAGGTCTGACATCTTGGAAATGACCCTATATGGTCCTGCCCATTTGAGCTGCAGTTTGTTCTCTCTGCAGGGCCTAAGCCAAAGCACTTCCTCCCCTGGGTCAAAGTGCCTCTCTCTAGCTTTGTGGTCATACCATGTTTTCTGTCTGTCCTTCTGAGCTTGCAGGTTTTCTGCTGCCAGCTCTAGATTTCTCTTTAGGTCATTCATCAAGGTGTCTATGTATGTCACAACGTCTTGTGGGTCATCCTGAGTGATCCGCTCCCAATTTTGTTTGATCAAATCAAGGGGCCCTTTCACCCTTCTCCCAAATAAAAGTTCAAATGGACTGAACCCGGTACTGGCTTGTGGCACTGATCGATAAGCAAACAAAAGGGATTGCAGCTTCTGGTCCCAATTGTTTGGATTCTCTGCCAAGTAAGCCCTAATCATGCGCATTAGAGTCCCATTGAACTTCTCAGTTAACCCATTACTTTCAGGATGATAGGCAGTGGTTTCCTTGTGCTTAATTCCACAGATTTGCCATAAGCGTTTCATGAGCTTTGATGTGAACGATGCTCCCAAATCTGTGATTATTTCTGAGGCAAATCCCATCCTGGACATATACCCCACCAAGGCATCTGCCACTGTGTTAGTTTCAATGTTAGTCAAGGGTATGGCTTCAGGGTACCTCGTGGCATGGTCCACAATGGTGAGAATGAACCTGTTCCCCCTCTTTGTGGCCTTGGGCAAAGGTCCCACAATATCCACCCCTATGCATTTGAACGGAGTGTCAATCACAGGCAAAGGGCACAACTTTGCTTTGGTCCTGTCGCGGCTATTCCCCTGCCTTTGACACACATCACATTGTTTACAGAACTCCCTGATCTGCCTCCCTATGTCAGGCCAGTAGAAATTCTGTGTGATTCTCTGCTGTGTTTTGTTCACCCCTAAGTGTGCAGCAAACAGGTCAGAGTGCCCCCTTTGTAAGATCATGGGGCGATACTTTTCAGGTACCACCAGCTGACTTCTGATCCCATCTCCCCCTTTTGAGATATTCCTCAGGGTCTCTCTATATAAAATCCCCTTTCTCTCTAGAAATCTCACTGGGGTTTCAGGTGTTAGCTGGGCGTCAGTCACCTGTTCAAAACACTTCTGGAGAGTGGTGTCTGCCTTTTGCTCTTGTCCAAATCTGCTGTCTGTGGTTAAGGTTTCCACCACAGCTTCTGAACTCCCCCCTGCTTTCGTCTCGGGCTCATCATTACCCCCCTGAACTGTCCCCGTGGTGGCTTGTGAGCGTGTAATCACTAGCACCCGTTTCACATGTTCAGCCAGGTCATTTCCCACGAGCACGGCTGCTGGCAGAGTCGATGAAATCGCTAGCCGCCAAACTCCCCTCCAGCCTTGAAAGTTGACAGGTACCTCCGCGACTGGGAGTGAGATTATCTGCCCCTCAATCCCTGCTACCTTTATGCTCTCATTCGGGATTATATATTCCCTAGGAATAATATCTGGATGGCACAGGGTCACCTGAGAACAAGTGTCCCGCAGCCCCCGATACTGACGGCCAAGTATTCCTACGTCCACCCCTGCTGTCTCAAACAACTGAGAATCTGTTCTCACGAGCAAGCATCGCTTGACCTCCACAGGAGGACCACCTTCCTCAGCCTGATCAGCTGATGCAGCCGTTCCAGACTGAGCAGCCATGGCAACAGGCTCCCTCAGTGACAATGAGCCTTGCTCTCTCTGGACACAGAACACAGCTTTTGGCTTGGTTCCACTAGAATCCTGAGGCACAATTCCTTTTAGCTGCTTTAATTTCTCACACTCTGAGATTAGATGGCCCTTTCCCTGACAGAAATAACATTTTCTGGTGTATTTTGATTCTCTCTCATCTTGTTTTGGTTTTCCCTCCAAAATCTGAGGTCTTGGTTTCATGTCTGAGGGCTTCCCTTCACCATGGGCCCCTCCCCCTTGCTGGCTTTTCCCTGGTCCCTGAGAGTACTTGCTGTAGGTTTCTTTGGGTTTACCTACAGATTTCCCCTCACCCAAGGGCTTTCTTATTTGCGAAATAAAATCTGCGATCTCGGCTGCTTCTACCACAGATTTTGGTTTCCTTTCCCTCACCTGGAATTTCAATTCCCCATGCAGGACTGAATAGAACTGTTCCAGTGCTATCAAATCTTTAAGCTGCTCGTAGGTCTCTGTCCCCTCCTGAGATAGCCATTTCTCAAGCAGCCTCACCAATTGGGCCCCCACTTGGGTAAAAGTCTGCTCTGGCTTTTTGGTGATTGACCTAAATCTTTGCCTCAGCTGTTCCGCATTTATCCCATGTCTTGCAAACACCAGTTTTTTAAACTCTGCAAAATCTTTCATCAGTTCCTCAGGCATCTCGGCATAGACCTCAGCCAGGCTACCACTGATTAAAGATCGCATGATGGTCATCTTCTCAGTTTCCCTCACTGAGAAGTCCACAAACGCTCTTTCCACTAGGGAAAAGAACACCTCAGGACAATCTCCCTTGTGGTACACAGGGAATTTCTTCAGGTCAGCCTTAGACAATTGGCCTCCCTCAGAATCCCTATTGTTATTATTGTTCTGGTTCATCAGTTCCAATTTTTTTAATTCAAACGCCATTCTTTCTTTTTCCAGAGCAATTTTCTCTCTCTCTCTCTCTAATTCAAATTGCCGTTGTTTCTCTCTTTCCTCCATTCTTTCTCTCTCTAATCTTTCCTCCATTTCCCTCACCCTCAGTTCATGCTGTTGGGCTATGAGCAATTTTCTGAGTTCTGGGTTCTGCTCTCCTGTGCTGTCACCTTGCACTGAGCCAAATTCATCCTCAGCACCTTGGTCAACCTGGGGGTCTTTCACTTCACCCACTTCTGTCATCTGGCTTCGAGTCAAGGGCATAATCCCCCCTCAGAACAAGCTGCTTTAAAAAGTCAAGCCTCAAAATAAAACGACCACTTTTTTTTCTCCCTTTTGCCTCAGAACCAGCTTTCTATAGATTACTGCTGTTCTTCAGCACTACTGTAACTTGCAACAGTTGCGAGCCAGAGTCTACCCCCCTCTGCTGGGCCTCTCAGCAGACAAGCTAGCTCACTGCTATTTCACAGTTTTGCCTCAGCTTTTTTCCCGCCAAAACAGGCTGCCTCAGAGCACCTTAATCTAGTCTCCCCAGTTGGCACGTTCTTCCACTAGCGCACCTCCCCGTGAGGTACACCTAGAAGATTACCTACGCGCCTCAGACTGTCCCTGACTAGACCCCCCTTGCTCTGGGCACACTTGCCAAGGCTTTGCTGGACCGCTGGACAACTGGACCAGTCATATCCCACACGCTGGACACCAATCAATGTGACAAACCCAGACCTACTGGGATCTGCCACACGTTAACTAGGCTGCCACCAACCATTCCCTATAAGAAGTCACACAGACCAGGGATGGATTTTTAAACAAATAAAGAACAAGGTTTATTTAAAACAACACACAGGGAAAATAAAATGATCAGGTGAATAAGATTTAGTAACGTGGCTTAGTTTCACTCATACATACACACAGTTTGGTTCACACAGAACCCTTAACTTGAAGCACAGACCCTGAACCTATCAGTTCTGGCTAACCAACAGACACCTGAACCTATCAGGTTGGTACTTCTGACACACAGTAGTACCCTGTCTGACACACAGACTCCCACACCAGCTTCTTCTTCCCAGCTGCTGCTTCTTCACATCCCAGCGTCTCCCCTTCACCACACAGGCTTCACATATATATACAGTACAGCCCCTCCTCCTGATGTCCCGCCTTCCACTCCCCATAGGATGGAACTTTCCCTCCAAACCCATGACAGACAGGTAACATCAGTGCTGTATGTAACAGGGCTTATATTACGAGCATCTTGAAAAATCATACTAGGGTTTATTTCCAGGTTAGATCTTATTTTGGGGGAAACAGGTTACACATTATACATATGATGACCAAAATCTTGTTGCTTAGAATAGTAAGTTGCACTAGAATTGGTCCACTGAATCTATGGGGATTTGATGAGTCAATTCTTTTTTCAGCTCAACTGAATAAAATGAGCCTCTTCTAACTTACTTTAGCATAGCAAGTCACATTTAGAGTACATTCACTTGAATCAATGGACTTTGTGGATGAGTTGGCTTATCATATCCTCATGGATTCAGTGGACCTACTTTAATCCTTTTGCTTAGCTTAGTAAATCACACTAGAATAGCCCCCCCATCAAATATGTATATAATATTGTTATCTATCCTATACCATTTCATTTTGATTCAGCACCATTATCAACTAAGAATCAACTTTCTAAATTAAATTTTGTCTTTGTTGAAATTTTACAAAAGAGACATTTTCTTACATCTCTATACCAGTAATTAACTCCTATTTGTATATAATAAGCTTGAATTATATCTTTTAATTGCATTTTTTAAATAAGTGACCTTATCCCTCAACTTCAGCAACTATTATGTTTCATCATGTTTTAACCTCAGGGGTGTATTTTTTTTTTTTGCTTGTTCCATAGACCTTAAGATCAAGCAGAATACAGTTCCTGTAAGAAATTGCCAGAATCAGACATGTAAGAACTTGTTCAAGAAGAATTCTATTTTTAAAAAGACACTAATGCTCTTCACCCTCACATTTTAACATTGAAGGAGGTCTCTCAAGAAAAGCAATGGCTGAAGTGAGAGGTGAAAATAAATCTACTGAGGAAAGATATTTTGAGAACATCAGTTATAGGTAAGTGACCTTGTTTTCTACTTCATTAATTGCTTCCCCAGATTCCAAGACTTGGCGACATATCCTCAAAGTGTGTGAGACCGCAAATGGTTATTTTTGGGTTGTTTTTCTTTTAACCCTGCAACATAAGACTGGCCAATGATAAATTCAAAAAACAAAACAAAACAACATTTTATGTAGATCTGCAGCTTAAGGCTTAGGCCCTGTTTTGAGGTCCACTCACAAAAAATCTAAATATTTTTGTCTGGTGGAAAATTTACTACCATTGCTTAAAAATTTCAGCTGTAGCAAACTTGCATGGTATAGGTTATTAGTTTATTGGAAAAAAAATTGCTAGGGGTTGAACATAAAAGTTGTACTCTATTGCTGAGCTAGGATTCCATATGACAATCCTTCACTTTTCCAATTAACATAAAACAGCAAGGCAGATTTTGCAAAGTAACACAGTGAAGAAAAACAAACAAAAAAAATCAACATTGTAGATCAGACAACGACAATCAAGTAAGGAGCTCATAAAATCATTACGAGATTTGTCTTAAAAGCAAAGAGGTAAAAACAACTCACTAAATTAAGATTTTTCTTGACAGCCATAAATTATGCTTTAAAGACATCCACTGTTGTATTTTACCCAGAGGTGTGTCTACTGAAGAAAACGTTTATTCAACATATAAAGGTGGTTGCCAATGGCCAAGTATTCTGGTCTCTGGCTTGGTTCAAATGGGGGTGCGGTAGGTAGTTTGTGTCCCATGAAGTCCTGGGTTTATGCAATGAACAAAACAAGCATTTCCTGCAGCGAAACCCTTGTTTAAGTACAGCAGCTCTTTTAATGATCTTACCATTAACATCAGTGTAAATGTTATCTTCTCTTTTGAGGAATCACAAAAGAGATTCAAGAAGGTCACTGTGACCTTGTACTCATTGGGCATCTTGAAGTCTGCTGGAATTATTGGCCCTCTCCAAGTACAGCCAGCTGGTAAGTGAGGTCACTGAATGTGTCGTCAAGGTCATCCAAAAAGCCCAACTGTGCTCTTCAATTCTGCTAGTTTCTCATCTTCCTTCATCTCTTTCTGAGTTTGCAACATGGGAGAAATCAATGTGGCTGTTGTGGGAATTATCTTGATGGCTGGCCAGCAGCACCCCAAATTACTTAAAAGTCATCACCTCTCAAAAATCACTTTTACTGCTTAGTAGAGCAAGAGGAACTCCCAAGACATGCAGGCTAATTTTCATAAGGAAGAGAGTAGCTACCATGCCACAACACCAAGCACTGTTGAGTGAGTTCAACCTGCTTTCCCTTATGTCCCCAATGGTTTATGCATGTAGTGTAGAAGTGCAAGCTAACATGAAAGGGGGAAGATCCTTCATTTGTTACATATAGAGCCAAATCTAAAGTTCCAAGTTAAGAATGTTCAATAAGAATAACGGGGGGAGGGAAATAAACTCATGAAAGAGAAAACATACAAAAAAATTACAAACAAAACAGAACAGCTTACTGTCCAGTAACCTAAACTGGACAATCTTAAAGAAATCCCCAAATTATTTGACAGATGCAAGGATCATCCATGGTATTCTGTGGATGATACAGTTTTACAGGTCATGAATATAATTTTTTAAATCTTGAGACATCTAGAGAGAAGATTAATGGAGGCTTGGGTACATCTTTATGGGATGTGTTTCAATACCTCAGAAATTTGATTCTGAGGAACCTTTCAAAAACACCGGGAACCTGGAGAAATAGGTGAAATTGGGAGAGGTTTTCAATCTACTCGAATATAAAGAATAAATAGGATGAATTCCACCCTGTGGACATGAAGGAAGATTGATATGTAACAGGCTACTATGTAATGGGGGCTTGTGCCCATTAGGTAAGATCAGGTGCACTGGACTTTTAAAAAAGATACATGTTTTATCTTCACATATCAGTTCCCAGTTTTCTTTAGTTTCTGGTTATGTACTTAGTTGTAAAACATCTCTTGAAGAAATGGAAGGAGCATTCTGGTAGTGCTTGAAAGGCACCCTGTCAAAGAGAGGGAGTTGGCAAGTGGAAAGAAGAACACGATGCTCACATTGATTCCAGGACAGTGTCAGGAAAACCATGTTCATAGCCTGTGGCATAATTTCACATACCCTTTGCACTTATTAACTCTGTCAATGATTTTTAGAAGAAAAAAAATAAGTACAATTCATATTAAGTGCACATCTGAGCCAAAATACACTGACTACTAAATAAGAATTCTCAGAAATGCTTTGATTTCCTCAGCCTATAATACGTATAGCTCTCTCAGGCACACTATGGGACTCTCATTTTCCATAACAGAGAACCCAAGAGCATAGATTTTCAGGAGAAGCTATCATCCTTTCTTAGTAGTGAGCACAAGCAATCCCACTGACATTACCAACGGGAAATGCAAATAAACAGTTCCAGAATATAAACAGTACAAGCATCATTTTCCAATCCATGGCTAAAATATGGACCTTTATTTGAAAGATGTGTGACAGATAACAATGTCTTTAACACATTATATCTCACTTATCTTGAAAACACTATAAGGATTACTGTAAATGAGATGCAACTTGATAACACAAAACAATATTTATTTGTTTGTTTGTTTTACCCTGTCTTTCTCCCTAAAAAGGACCCAGGGTGGCTGACATAATTAAAAATAGTATTTAAAGCTAAAAATAATGATATGAACAGGCAGCTTACCTCATTAAAATAAAATATTTAGAGCTAAAAACTATAAGTATACAATGCTAAGAAAGATCAAACAAATACCACTCTGAGGAAGGGTAAAAAAAAGCAACACACACACACACATACAAAAACCAAAACAAAAACACATTCAAAGCAGAAAGGTACAACAATTCATTTAAAAATCCCACTCAGGCAGCAAGTCACTGATGGAAAGCTTGCTGGAAGAAAATATCAAAAACAACATTATCCCCTTGGTTCAGATTAATTAAAGTCTTTATAGGTATTTATTGTAAGCCACCTAGAGTGGTCGAATAAGACCAGATAGGCAGGATAGAAATCAAATAAATAAATAAATAAATAAATAAATAAATAAATAAATAAATAAATATATGAGACTCATGGATATGGATATCATTCTGGCCTTTCCCTCTTTTCCCCCCTCTTCCATTTCCCCCCCTGTTCTTCTGCACAGGACAGCTCAATGTTTTTTCTAGTGGAATCTTGAGCACATTTTTTTTCCTACTGGAAATAAAATCACCATAAACCATTCAAAAATCCCTGTGAGATTTCTCAGGGGAAGGGGAAATCTGCCACAGAGAAATTTTGCTGCTAGAAGAAAAGTGGGATCTTTTTCTCAGTTTCTCACTGAGGGCAAGAGGCTGTGAGATTCTCATCCCTATCGGACGCTCAATATTCTACTCTATTGTGAGTACTCACAAAGATCTTTCTCGCAAGCCAGGCAGAATGTCAACTTGACCCATGTGTCTGTAGAAGTAGATTATGATTCAAGAAAGCACATGTTGAAATGAATATGTAAGTATCTCAAAGATGCTATAAGATTTCTTTCGTTCTTTTGTCTTTTTTCATGGTGGAACTCCCTAACAGGGACACCCCTTTGAAATCTTGATACGCAAAAGAAACTTTACAGAGTGTTGAGAGAAACATTATCAGTTGCTTATCGGTTACTGTACTGTTGTACAGGAAAGCTGCTATGACTAGTTTAAAGATTACGAATCCAGTGAACAGATACCTCCATTCATCTTCATTATTAAAACTTCATTAAGCTAGTTATTAATTTGCCAAATCACATTTGTTTTTCATTACTCTCATTCATTTTCCAGTCCTGTCAGTGGGAAATGTGCTTCTGTTGCTACTACTTCTGAATCTGACTAGCGTTCCATTCAAATAGCACACATTTTCAAACATGCTACAATCCCCCAGATCACCAGACCTGTCAAATTTCAGACAGATGATAAAAATGGGTTCCACTGGGTTGGGGGAAAACGTTTTTGGAAAATACACTTACATAGATTATGTGTTTCAAAGAATAAAGAACTCACCAGGCACATAAATGGACTGAGGTAGGTCTGTCAAGCCCAGTCTTTGCAAACATGACTATACTGCCTGCAGATGGTGGTGGGATTTGTAGTCCAAAACATCTGAAGGACACTGAGTTTGGGAAGACTGGTCTAACTGATAACTAGTATAACTGAAGTACACTTCTCCCTTTAACAACACTGGGGTTAGGGGTGCTGGGCTCCCATGCAGTACAAAATCCATCTATAATTCTTATGCCCCCCCCAAAATGTAACTACAAAGCACAAACAGATGATTCACATAGAGAGACAGAGAAGTTCTCTCTATTGCAGTTCCCTTACATGGTGTTGATAATCCTTTCCGTACAGTACTATGTGTAATGAATCTTAAAAGTTCCTTATGACCTTCTGATCTAGAGGCTGAATTAGCGACATTGTGTTTAGGAGCAAGCAGACCATTTTGGCATTTTGACATCTTTTGTGTTGAACTCATGGGGTTCTGGGTGGCTAGGGGCACTTGATTAGTTGTTTGGTTGATTGATTGATTGATTGATTGGGAAGAAATCCGTATATAACCCAAACCCTGTTGTTTGGGCCCATGCAAATCAAGGGAGAAGGTGTACAAACAGCAAAAGGGAAGGGGTGAGATAGGGGAGGCAGCAAGGAATGGGTTGAAAATTCTTCAAATAAGTATAAGAAACAATGTATTCGCAAAGGCTTTCACGGCTGGGATCTAATGGTTGTTGTGGGTTTTTTCGGGCTCTTAGGCCGTGTTCTGAAGGTTGCTCTTCCTACCCAGCCACGAGGACCGGTGATCACTACACACAAAAGACCAGCTAACAACACCCATCAATCACAAGTGACAGATAATCCCTCCTCCTTATCACAACAACACCCCCACAACAAAAACACACTGATCACCATAATCACCCATCTCCCAAAAAGGACAAAAGCTGATCTCACAGCATAAATACTCAGCTCCCAAACAAACTGCACCAGAGCACAGAGTGTTGTCCTCTGAAGATGCCGGCCACAGAGACTGGCAAAACGTTAGGAACCTTCAGAACATGGCCTAAGAGCCTGAAAAACCCACAACAACCAAGTATAAGAAACGCTTGCGTGATTGTCTTGCACAAAGACTGAAACAACTAAGAAACAGGAAGCGCTCAAATGTCCACAGAGAAGGAATTTACATAGACCAAAAATGAATCTTAATCTCCCTCTTTTATACATCTGAACATGCATTTTTGTGAAGAAGATGACTTCAGATCTTAGGACTGACTTGAGCTGAAGATTGGGAAGAAATGAAGAATTATAATGTCTGCCTCACTTTCCCTGCTCCCGCTCCCTTTCCCTCTGCCGGTAATGATCTGGCATATTCTGGGAACAAAACAACAACAAATAACTCAAAAAGAACAACAAACAAATCTAAAATACTTGGCACAGATTCAGAGCTTCCCCCCCCCCACTATGAATGATTAAATCATCACAATCATGACAAAAGGGATGAACTGTTATGAAAAGGAATGAATTGTTATAAAAGAAAATGAATTACTACAAAGCGAATGAGGTGCCCCTCTATAAGATGCAATTAAAGATGGAAAAGCAATGACGACCACCTCCAAACGAATATAGGGCCCATGTGTCGGAATTCTACATTAAAAGAAAAAAGTAAGTGGAACCTCCAATGAAGACAAATTTAATCTGCTTTGGTTCACCCCTCTGAAGCAGCTTTCTCAGATGGGGTGCCCTCCACATTTGTCTGGCAAGGATGCTCTACAACAGTGGTTTCTAACCTTGGGTCCCCAGATATTCTTGGATGACAACTTCCAAAAATCCTGGCCAGCACTTCTGGTGGTGAAGGCTTCTGGGGGATTGCAGCCCAAGAACATATGTCTTGCCCAAGGTTGAGAACCACTGCTCTAGCATCTGTTCTCAGAAGGCCCAAGTCTTGGGACAATAGTGGCTTCAGACACATTTCTCCTGGTGGGAGAAAAGACAATAAAAGCAGAGGAGGGGAAGCACAGTAAGGAAAGGAGGTGACGGTGGCACCAGCAACAGTGAAAGAGTGCATAGTAGTAACGGCAAATTGGTAGCAGCAAGCGCCTTTGGGGGTGGTGAGGTTATGGCACCCATGGCAGGCTGCCAAGAAGACTAAGAAGGCCTGCATCTCTTAGACTATAATCATGCAGGTATTTTATTTCTGGTAACCATAAGCTCCTCCAGGAGCCTGTCTGGATTCTAATGAATGCAAAGAGATATAAATAATGCTTAACTAAACACCAGGTGAGAGTGACACAAAGAGGGCTGCTTTTTCTCGTCAGGGTCTCTGTAACTTGCAATGCTTTCTGTGTATAACTAGCATCTGTTCCCTTTCAGAAGCAAAGTGTGGACATACTAGCACATGCAGCAAGAATAGAGTGATTGGCAGATTGTTAAACAAAAAGATGCAAACATCCTTTTGATGCTTCTAATCTTTAAAAATCCATGCAGTAAAGCAACAGCCATTGTCATTTTGCACAACTGACATCATGTACCCTACGTTAAAGCATCATTTGTGCTGTTTTGCTTAATGTGGAGAAACCCAGTTCTCATTCTATTATGTCAAAAGCTTCCGTGGTCCCATCTATCGCACTGTGCTTAGAATGTAATACTTGGGAAAGTGTTTTATTAAATCATAATCAAAATCATCATTATCATAGGCATCCGCATATATGGAGCACCATCTGCCATTCTTGGCTATGCTGCTTAATGACATCCAGAGACTTACATACAGTATTATCAACTATTTCCAAAACATTTTTTTCTACTGAAACATCCCACTGACTTTTACTGTTCCTTTTAGGTTCACACATGACAGAGTTACATTTTTTTTTGCTTATCTGTCCAAAAATAACATGCCAATCTCTCTCTCTCCTTTACAAAGAGATTTTCATTAAACAAGTATCTAGAATCAGTATTGATGGGTGTGGGTGTGCTTGTCTAGATACTTTAGGAAGCTGAGAATGCTTTACATTCCCAATACCTTTACATAACTTTACTGAATACGCAGAAAGGCTCAAAGAAATCCCAGTTTAAATCACAGTCAGAACAGGAACTGTCTACTGCTATTTATCACAGACATCACAGTACAGCAGTGTTGGGGGTGGCACAGAACAATGCTATTATGGGAACTTTATAGCATTAGAAATTACCATCACACAATCCAAATACTAAAAAGAAGTGTTGTTGGGATGCTTGGAATAATTATTTAATTATTTCAACAAACATTTTATTTTACAAATATAGCCTCTCAGCATCCTCACAATAGCAGGACTTCTCATTATGTGTACAACAGTAGATATTCAAACAGCTGTTTGGAGTGAACTTCTGGGTAGCTCAGTGGTTTCGGTATCTGACCGCAAAGCCAGAGTTTGGGAGTTAGATTCTCCAATTAACAGGGGCTGGACTCAATAACCGAAAGGGTCCATTACAGGACGACGACAATGATAATGAGAGTATCGTGGAAACAACTTTTCCCAACCTCTACCTGAAAATCCAGTGCGAAAGAGTGCGTATGACACTGCTTAGGCCAGAGCATTCAGGAGAAAGAGTTAACACCACCACACACCTGCACATGCACATGGAGTCCCTCGGGGGGGATCATCTCTTCATTTCTATTTAACATCTATATAAGGCAACTTATATAGTTTGCCCAACCTATTCATTCATCCCAGGCCAGACAATTGAGGATGCTGACCCTGAGAGACGCACAGAAAGAGAAGACCAGGAACCAAGCCTTCTTGGAGTTTGTACCACACCTCTAGAATAAACTCCCACCCGCGAATCGCCTGGCCCCTTCACTGAGGTCCTTTAAGCAATTGTTGAAAACCTGGCTATTTAGACAGGCATTCCCTGATATTATATCAACAGAACACTGAGTTCAGCCCTTGAACTATCAACTTCACTATCTTGAAACTTTGTAATTTATTTGTTTTCTATGTTGTATTTTTTTCTTTTTGCAATTCATTTGATTAGCAGATGTCTATTCTCTTTCACATCATGTTGTTGTTTATATGTCTATTATTTTATGTGCCCATCATTAAACCCTGTTTTTACCAGCACCCACCACTGCCATGCATTTTCACTACCAAGCAGGGATTTGAAATTAGGTACTGTATTAAGTCCCTCACCCTATACACTACGTCATACTGGCTTGCAAATTGAAGCAACTGTGCAGTTTATAAAAAATTTGTCTAACTACTCAAATAGTGTTCTTCTGCCCGAAAAAACAATTTGCAACAGTGCTCTTAAATTCATGAGTATGTAAATGCTCTAGAGAAGCACAGAATGGCCACAATCCAACAGACCTATTCAAATATAAGGCTGCAAGTCCAAACTCAGTTGCTAGAAAATAAGCCCTGCTGTGCTCACTGAGCTCATTTAGTTCTGAGTAAACATGCCTGGGATTGCATTATTAATTCCTGTTGAAACCAAGGGAGGATCTTAAGCTGAATGGGATGGGATAAGATGTGTATTAAAAAGGGTTCAAACAATCCCAGCTATGTCAAGATAGCTGCTGATGAAAAAAGCCTCTGCTCCAAACATGCCACCAATAAAAGCAGGCAATACTACCTTAGATGGAGGACCTGATGTATAACTAACTGGTATAGGAGAAACATCAGAATTGGACGAGACCTTACTACTGTACTGTGTTTCCCCGAAAATAAGACAGGGTCTTATATTACCGCATTTTTCGCTCCATAAGATGCACCTTTCCATAAGACGCACCAATTTTTTAGGAGAAGAAAACAGGAAAATATAATCTGTTTTCTTCGCCCGATAAGACGCACAGACTTTCCACCCCCCTGTTTTGTGGGGAAAAAAGTGTGTCTTATGGTGTGAAAAATACGGTAATTTTTGCTCCAAAAAACGCATTAGGGCTTATTTTCAGGGGATGTTTTCTTTTACAGTCATGTCATCTTCTGGTTGCTGCACAATGGTGGAGGGCGGGGTTTCATTTAACTGGAGCTTTTTTTGGGGGGGGGTAGGGCTTATATTACGAGCATCCTGAAAATTCATACTAGGGCTTTTAAGGTTAGGTCTTATTTTTGGGGAAACAGAGTAGAAACAACGAAAATGTTATCAAAGTGTGTGAGGTTTTTACGTTCTCCAGAACTCTTCCTAGGGACAGATGGTATGCAAAATTAGAGGATGGAGACTGTGGTTGTCCCATTTGCTGCTAGACAAATGCTCATTATGGGGATTGCAGACTGAGTGGAGAAGAGTTAAGTGTGAAGGTATCCGATTATAGCTAGCATGTTTCATTGGCGTGCATGACTGAACGTCCACATTCTTTGTTTCGGAAGACAAAATGGCCAGGGGAAACTCATCCATTGCCTTGGTTGAAGCACAGTGGCTTCTGAGTTGGCTTTAGAGCAGGGGCACAAGATAACATGAAAATGCTATAATAGGTACTAGGCAGTTTCCTGTGTTCTTTGTATGAGCTACAAATAGTGTTCACGTATATTTTCACAGACAACCCTTCTCTTTTTGTTCCACACAGACACACCTCAGTTTCTGTGATTTTACATTTCTTTTTCCCAAAATGCCCCAGTTTCTTAATTTTCTTCATTTTTGAAGGATACTATATATATATATATAATGCCAATTACTAAACTGATTGTAAGAGCCTCCAGCAGGTGCCAGAAGCAAATGGAAGTGTTGCCAGTGTATAACAATAACAGTTTGATGATAAAAATGTATCTCTTTGTCTTCTCAGTGCTAAAGCACCAGCTCACTCTTGAAAGGCTGTATTATGGTTCTGGAAGTGTGTGACAAAATTACTTGACCACTCTGAAGAAATTTTGCTTTGTTCTACCAGGAACAATGTAGTACAATTTCTACTATGTTAGGGAAGTGGTCTACAAGGATGATTTAACCCTTTAATGATCAAACTTTTCAGCCTTTGTATAATCATATTGGTCCACATTTTCTTGCCTACTTACATGGGTATAATGCAAATACTGTAGTGTGACCTTTAAAAGCAAATTGCCTTAAATTAAGCAATCATTGCAGACATTATCTGTCACATACCGAGCTCTGTGACTCAGTGTGCAATTGATCATATTTACAGTAATTTCTTAACTCAAGGCAATTTACCTCTAAAAGTTATGCTACTTATATAGCAACACAAGAGAATTTTGACCAGTGTGTAAGACCATAACAAAAACAAATCCAAGGACAAGTGAACAGTTTACTTAGACAAGATGTTTATAAGAACTTTCCAGAATTTGCATATTTTTTCTTAAATGCAATGCAGTTGAGATTTAACAATAAAAAATTTACACGACAGAAAGAGAAATGGACAGATTGCAATTCTAGACTTCAGTTACCTTGTTCTTTATACATTCAACCATGTCTGTGGTGCTCAAGTAAGGTTTGAACCTCAGTTTTTGACAGACTCCTCATATCTAATAATTACATGGCAGGCAGTACAAAGTGTACTACCCCAAAGCACTTAAAACACTGTCTGCATGGTTTATAATTCTTCAGGCAACACATTGCTCCCTCAGTGATCTGGGAACTCAATTTATTTACCTGGGAAGAATGAAAGGCTGAGTCTACCTTGAACCAGTTGCCTGAGCCCATCAGGATTGAACTCAGGTTGTGAGCAGAGAGTTCACTGCAGTACTGCAGTTTAACTACTGCACCATGAGGCTCCTAAAAGACAATCTAATTTTGGACCTGTTGAATTTGGACAATCAAGAATTTGTTCTGTATGTTCTTATAAGAATCAAAATATCCAAATGTGTTCACAAACAGGGCAAAAATAATTTGAAATTTTAAAAAAACTAAATGTGAGAGGAAACTAGACTGATAGTCATCTCTAAACTACAACCACATTAGATATATTGGCTGCAGTTCTCCAAACACTGTTCTCTCTCCTCCCCTTACCCCTGCTATGATGGTCTAGAAGCTGAGGATTATGAAGCAGCTATAAGATGCTGACTTATTTTGAAAAGTCCCCTCCTTTCTTTCCCCAGCCCATCTCCCAACTCTCTTGCTAGGTCATGTTTTTATGCTCATTCCACTTTCACATATCTTGACAAAGATTGTTCAGATCTCTAGCTTATCCACATTGTGTTAAATGCCAACGGAAAGCACAGATGTGCCTTTTACAATTAAGTTGCCTTTAGTGTAAGCTGCCATTAACAGCTTACTTCCCTCTAAAATGTCCTAGACATCATTGTTTTACTCCAATCTACACAAAAAGCAATCATATTGTCTGGGTACAGAAGACCTACCCCAAACTTATTTCTCTATTTCATACTTGTTTTGAAAGCTATACTCTTAGAAAATGCGAGGTGGGTATAACAGTGCTTCAAAGCACATGGTATGTACTTGTTCCCTGTTATCTGTGATAGACAGGCAAGATTTCTAGGACAGAGAGAACTGATCTCGGTTGCAAAGTCTCAGTATCCTCGCAACACAAATTATTCCCCATTTCCGAATGTGGATTTCAAAACTACAAGTCAGAAAACACTGGCTTTCTGAAGAACACATTTTTTTCGTGTGTGTACAAGAAAACAGAGCAATTAATCTTAAGATAAGTTAACACCTATCTAGAGTCTGGGCCATGAACGGAAGGTGTTCCTTTACATATGCTACTAGACTGCAGGGTTCACCATTGGCTACACGGCTAGGACAGGCTGAATAAGCTGTCCAACAATATATGGGCTCTCTGACTTAGTCATCCAGAGGGGTACAGTTGCTTTCTGTAGCAAAGTGCAGTATAAATCACAGGGACTGCCTCTTGAATCTGACTATTGCTTGAGACGAATTAGTTTCAGGTTCTTCTGAAAGCCTAACCTGCAGTTTCCTACCATAAAGTTAACCTATGTAAAGTTATACAAGCACAGAATATGACATTATAGTGGTGCCTCGCATAGCGAGGTTAATCCGTTCCGGATTAACCCTCGCTATGTGAAAGCATCGCTAAACGGAATGTAAAAACCCACTGGAACGCATTAAACATTGTTTAATGCGTTCCAATGGGCCCTAAACTTACCGTTCAGCAAAGTTTCCTCCACAGCAGCAGCCATTTTCGCGCCCTCGGTAAGCGAGGGGAGGGCACGAAAACGCTGCGCGTGGCCATTTCGGGGCTTCCGGCGGCCATTTTGGAACCGCCTAACAGCTGATCCGCGGGCATCGCAAAGCGAAGATCGGTAAGCGAAATGCTTACCGATCGTCGCTATGCGAGTTTTGCCCATTGCGACCGTCGGTATGTCTCCGCATTAGCGATCCCGAAAAAGGGATCGCTATGCGGATTCGTCGTTACACGGTGCGCTCGTTAAGCGAGGCACCACTGTAATTTGTCCATGTTATCACCTGAAAAGCTGTAAGAAAATGAATGCAAAACCATACTGCCATGAATGACCCCTCCTTGGCAAATATTTCACCAATTTACAGCTAAGATTCACATGAAATCTGGATGGCAATTGCCATTGCAATTTATGCAGTTTTGTAAATGGTGGCATACAGAGCATGCACACATTATGGTTCTAACAACTTAGTGCTCATTTAACTCTGCAAATAAAGAGTCCTTCCACATTCTTGGCACAATATCACCATATTTACATTGCTTTCCCAGTCTGTCTGGAACAGGGTCAGATGTGGTATGCCTTCATTCCCACTAACTAGACTAACAAGGAAATATATGGCAATTCTGTTACTGGTACTTATGAAAGCAGGAAATGTAGCTCAAGATGTTTACAGGAAATATAGTAACTGAGCATGAAGCATCTTCTGCAGAAATTGAATACTTACTACTTACCTGTGATAAGCTTTCAAAAGAATAGATGTTTATCCTCATTTTTGCAGGTGTAGTCAGTACTTGTGTGTTTTGATCTTTAAAATGAATAAGTGTGGCAAATTATATGTCTTTCAATTCTGTCATAACTGGTTGGTACATAAATGAAGGTGAAGGTTTTACAAGTGCAGATTGTACCTGTACCAAGGAGGAAATGTCTTTTAAAGACAAGCATTGCTTCTTGTATTTTGTTTAATGTGAGTCTCTCTTAGCTTTAACTGCTGTTTTAAAAAGGAACATAAGCACAGCTGGTTGGCAGCAAATTACATTACCTGCATTGCCACAGCCTCTAGTTAAGAGAATAGCAAACATCCATTAAGAGGCATGCATAGTTTGGTCAAATGATTTTGCTCAATGGTCAGGGTACCTCCCTTACAATCTAATACCACTTTTTTTAAAAAACAAAACAAAACTTGTCTTTATCTTAATCAATTCAGAATAACAACCTTAGGTTAACCTTGAGCTAGCCATTCAACCTCCAGCTACACTAGGAATATCCATAAATATCCATTCAGAGCTAGTTTAAATGGGACGGCTTTCTCCCAGCAACTCTGGGAACTGTAGCTCAGGAGGTGGCTAACGATGGTAGCTTAGAGATCCCTAGTGTTTCTTCAAAGAGGTACGATATCAAAAGTTTGGATATGTAAGGACTCCTTGGTGGTCACAGTTTTACTGTTCTCTCTCATTCACAGCAGTACTAGGTGAGCAGGAAGAGCATCAAAACAAGCCAGGCTTCAGTCAATCGAAGCACAGAATATTACTACAAAATGGAAAAAATCAGTGTGGCTCTTCACCACTACAGAATGTACACATTCATGTATCCCACTGTTTAAAATTAGGGCTTACTCTAAGGTCTGGTCATCACACCTATCAAAGAAGTCAAAAGTGGAATCAAATGCTAATAGACATATATGCCACACATGTCACAGTCTAAGTTGTGAGCCGCCCAGAATAGACTGTGTCTAGATGGGCAGCATATCAATCAATCAATCAATCAATCAATCAATCAATCAATCAATCAATCAATCAATCATAAATAAATAAATAAATAAATAAATAAATAAATAAATGACTGACGCCTCTGTTGTGCCTTGGGCAAAAAAATAAATAAAAATGCTGATTTTTAGAAGCATATTCAGTACAGTACAGTGGGGTCTTGACTTAAGAACGGCTTGAGTTAAGTACATTTTGACTTAAGAACCACTCTCACAGGAAAATATTGACTTGACTTACATACTTAGATTTGAGTTAAGAACTGGAAAAAAACCACGTGGGAGGCAGGGAAAGTGCAAAATTTGAACTTTCAGTTAACTGTTGGGCAGTGAAAAGGGTGCCTGTCTGCTTCCTCACTCCTCCCAGCGTTTAGAGAGTGGATTGGGAGTCTTCAGACTGCCTGGACTGTATTTTCCCTGCCTTCCCTGAACCTTTCTTGACCTAAGAAAAAAAGAAATAAAAAATCCCCCTCTAGTGGTCGAAGGCAGAATAGCAGCTTCCCATTAGTTTCTATGGATGGAAAAGAGCAGATACAGATCAAATGGTTTTCAATGCATTCCTATGGGAAATGCAGATTTGACCTGAGAACTTTTTGACTTGAGAACCGCCTTCCAATATGGATTAAGTTCTCAAGTCAAGACCCCACTGTACAAGGACCGGAAATTGAGATTGAGGGGGGAGGGAGGGATGAGAAAGAAGCTCCTACCCAGAGATTGCTGAGAGCTTTTGGTGTGCCTGATAAGCGATCTCACATCCTTTGGTTCGGGTTTTTTGCATTTCAGCACGTAAGGATAGACAGCTGACCGAGACATCTCCAATGGAAATGACCAACTCGCGATACAGGGCCACCTGGGTGTTGAAATCCTGGACAAGCTGCAAGATAAAATAAAACGGAAAGCTACTTACTAACATTAAAAAGAATCCACTACACTGTAAGATAAAACAAAAAGATTTTTAAAAAACACACATTTCCACCAAGACTTGAGCATATACTCTTGAATTCTAAACAGGACAAAGATCAGCCTCGATGATGACATAAATGGTCATACTGCTGCCCTCTGTACACACAGAGTACACATTCTCAGTGGGAAAATAAAATATTCTACAAACTCTAAACCTCTGCATGTGTTCTTAAATGTTACAGCAGTACAAACAACAGCTCTTCTTCTTCTGGAAGCAAGGGATTATTTTATCATTTAAAAAGGGATGACATTTCCAGAAATAGTTTCCTCCTTTTTTTTAACCCCTGAACTACCATTTGCTGCCCATCTAGGGAGTGAAATGTACTGGAGACTGTTTGTTTGGATTTTGACAGTATTTTCCTTCTGTTTTTACCACGGTTCTCAATACATTCAGGAATTTGAACTTATTGGCTAATAACATACATGTATATTAGAAAAAGTCATCACCACTTGGTATTCCTGAAAGCAGTCTGACTGGTATAAAATAAAACAGACATGCATGCATGCGCGCACACCCACACCCATTACATCAAACCAACACGGTATTAGAAAATCCATCTTCACACCTATGGAAAAAATAGTTACCTGGCTAATATTTGACCAAATCTTCATTTTGTGCCCATAAAATGAATGTGCCCAGGGATTGGAACAAAAAAAAAACTTTAACAGCTTATTTCACAAAGTTTCCTTGGGGGAAGGAAGGAACAATTTAGATCCTGACAGATTTGCTCAAGTTTAACTTCAATGCTCAGACGATCATAAAACAGGAAACAAAAATTTCTTCCAGTTTCATCTTAGTCATGTGGAACCTAAATTAATCAGAAAACTATATCTCAGATGGTTACAATTCCATACGATGGGCCATAAATCCCAAATAATATTATCAATTCTACAGTACTTCTTTTGTACAAATTGTTATTAGCTCATAACAATACAACACGTACCATGTACTAGTACAATTTTTGACTGTTGCTCACAAAATTTACAAGGATTTACTACATGATGGGATTATCTACCCAATATGTTCAGATCTCAAGGGATTATTGTGTGGAAATGTTGTGGAGTGAAAAAATAATATTGCATGTCTTTCTCTTCAAACCTAAAGATCTTCTGGCCTTAATAAAGAAAACATGCATTTGATAGGTTGTGTAAGACTTGATTTGTTAACTTGTTCTTAACAGCTCTTCTGGGAACCTGACAGGGTCTGAAGAGAGCACTATGAATTCTTGGTTTTCTTCTTGAAATTTTTCAAAAACTGTTACACTTCATAGTTACAGGAAAAATGCAGATTTTTTTTTAAAATGCTAAAACTGAAACAAGGATGCTAACAACAACAGTAACAAAACCCTCTGCTCAATCACTTTTCAAAACTCATAGTTGTATAGTTTGTATTTTGAGATCTTTGAAGGATCAATTCAGATTTTTCCACAAATGAGGATAAGAATGTCAAGGACCAGGCTGCACTCCCACGGGAATAAGCTTTCTAAACTTCATGGAAATGTACTTCAAAGTAAACAAGTACTGTACAGGACTGTAATAATAGACCTTCATAGTAAGTGCAACAGTCTAACCACAGCACTGGACGGAAGAGTGGAAAGTACGTTGAAATTGTGCTATATCATATGAATTATGTAGTGTACACTACTTAAACGAGGCCTCTTCAGAGTTGCTGCTGGACAAAAGATGCTTATTCCAGGGCCAAACCAATAAGGACACTGGTATTTTCTCATCCTGATATAAAGTATCCCTTCCCCCAAATAAGATTTCCATGCAGATCCTTTCGGTGCTATTTGACATATGGAGAACCCACCACAATGTATGTATACAAGAAAGCAGGCCTACAACTGAGCCTGGGCTACTTGGATCATATAAACAACTCCTCTAGTTCATCTATGAAGAATCAAATCATCTTCAACTCTATTCAAATGTTTTTTACTGTTTACAAGTTCAGGTCTAAGGAAAAACCTCCAGATTTTTGTCAGAGTCAGAATGAAGCTGTATGCATGTTTATTCAGAAATAACGCCCACTGTATTCCTTGGGGCCTATTAAGTTAGACTGCAGCCTTAATGTTCTATGTAACAAGGGTTTCATTTCTAATTGATGTCTAGATCTGATTTTTAAGAAAAGACATGAATATTATGTGTAGATACTCTCACTAGAAGCAGTAAGAGAGAAAGAGGAAAGCCCAACAAGAGAGCAATGCCATAAAAAAAGCGGATGAGAAAAGAATGGAAGATTTTTGCTCTGTAACATAACATTAGTGCATTTTAAATTTCTTCCCTAATGCTGCATAACATCGAAATCTGGGGAGGGCGATGCAAAAACCATCCTTTCTTCACAGCTCACTGACATAACTCATTAAGAAGGGCAAGCCCGATGTGCTGAAATGAAGTTGATTGAAATCTATGAGATAGCAACCCCAGTGGGGAAAAAAAAACCCAGATGGTTGGAGTTTTCAGAAGTCCACAAGTTTATCGGAATGAGGATTTGGGGAGAGCAGATTTACTCAGGGCAGATTTACTTCTTGCTTATCCGCAAAACGGAAATGAGAATGAGACAGTTCTTAGACTGACAGAATTCAGGAACAAACAAAAAAAACCCAGCCAACAGATGCCAACCTTTGCCTTCGTGAGCTGTGATGAAGTGGGGATGTGTCAGATTAGTGGTGGGATAAAGGATGCCTATTGCCACATGCGCGCATGCACACACACACAGTCACCTGTTTCCTATTTAGCAAGTGAAGAATGTTTATCTGCACCTGATGCTTGACCTGGATTGGTGCTGCACAGGCCCACTACATGCATGGGGTCTAGACTATTTCTCCGCCCTGCAGGGGGCTAAAATCTTGTCCCCTACTTTGATGGTAGTTCTTGGCACAAACCCGGGCCCTAAAGCCATCTCTGCCTTCCCCCCCCCCAACACCCCGTCGCACCACAAGTCCCAAGATCTCTACAAATAATGGCCATACTCGGCTAAAGCTCAGAAAAGGAGACCGATCCCGATACTCCCCAGGCTAGCAGGTCGCTTGTCTTTTAAGCCGCCGCGACTCGAGCAAAAAAAGGGTGTCAACTCAAATGCGGACTGCAGTTTTAAAAATAGTGCAACTGCACGTGATCAGAATAGGCAAGGCGAACGAGAAGAAGAAATCGGGGGGGGGGGAGAGGCGAGGAGGGGTCCCTACAGCGAGCAGGGCCAGAAAGAAACAGGGGAGGTGGAAGTGGGGGGAAATGAAACAGTTGCGGGTTTTTGTTGTTGTTGTTGTGGTTGTTTTTTTTTTCTTCTTCTCCTACCCACCATCTTGCACTCGTCCAGGGCCAGTCTCTGGCTCTTCGGGGCGCCGTCCGAGGCGCTGCCTCTGCGATCACAGTCCCTGCCGTGCAGCGGCGTTTTGCTGATCTGGAAGATGGAGCCCGTGGACCTGGGGCGCTTCTTGCGCCCATTCGGTGCAGAACTCATTCATACACATCCAGTAAGCCAACGCTGCGGCTCCGCGGATCCCAGCCGGGGAAGGCGACGCTTTTCCCCACCACGCCAGCTCCCAATCGCCGCTGCCCGTGGCGGCAGTCGTGGCGGCGGCGGCGGCAGCAACAGCAGCAGCAGCGCCTCGGTAGGTCCAGAAAGGGATCCAGAATCGCCGGCGGTGGCTGGCTGGCTTCCTTCCTCCGATGCCTTCCCTCCTTCTCACAGACACAGAGGCTCTCTTCGCTCCCAGGAGCTTTCTTCGGTTGGCAGCCGGGGACCAGACGCGGATGCGAGCGGCGCCGTGCCTTGCAGCATCTCTCGTCTCCGGTTTACAGGAGGAGCCTCGGCCAGGTCGGCGGCGCCGGGGATGCGAGGCAACTTCTTGCGTCGAGAACCGCCACCCGCAGTTGTAGCATTTCAGTCCCGGGAGCCTCCGCGGAGCTCGCCGCCGCTTCTCAGCTCCCCGCCGCCCTTTCCGGGCGGGCTAAATCCCAAGACGTTTGGCCAAGAAGCAGCGCTTCCATGCAGGAAAAGCGAGGGGAAAGGGAAAGGCAAGCGCCCGGCGCAAAAGCCCGGTGCCAGCGCCCTCCTCTGGCTTCTGACTTGCCCCCCTCAGCCCTTCCCGCCTTCCTCCTCCTCCTCCTCGCTGCTACCAGCGACGCCGCTGCCGAAGAGAAAGGGAGCGGAGGCCAGTGCGCGCGTGTATATGAGACGGCGCGGGAGGCGCGCAGGCGCACGCCTCCGTCGGGAGCTTCGGCTCTCTGGACTCCTGTAATCGTTCCGTTCTAATCGCTGGCCTTCAGCCCGTCTCCGGAAGTCTCCCTCAGCAGAAGAGCCCCCACCCCGGAGGGACCCCCACCCCCGACGGGAAAAGCTGGGAAGAGAGCGAAGGAGCGCAACGCTGCTCCTGGCGCCGCTCCAGCGGGGCGCAGAGGCCTTATTTTTGCGCCGCGTCTGGGCTGCCCAGACGCGACGCCACGCGACGGCCGGCGCCCCCCTCCCCCGTCCCCTCAGCCGCTCCGACTTCGGAGGGTTAAAAAAAACAGGAGTCTCCTCAGAAGGCGCGGAAAGGGGAGCCTTGCCACTGTGCCCTCGGGTGGGGGTTGTGAACGACTGAAAGGGCGCCCGGCCTTCAGCGGAACTGCCGCCTTCAGACTCTGCCAGGGCTGGCATTTCACGTGTTCTCTTCGGCTGCCGCTTCAGTCACGAAGAAGCCGAAACCTAGAATGAGGTCATTTCGTGCCATCTGGATCCTGGGGTGCCACAAGCACCGGAGCAGGTGCTTTCTGCGGGAAGACGTCTCGGCGGCGGCAGCGGAGAGGTCAAGGTTACTCAGGCTAAGGCGCCAGCCCACGCACTCCAAGGGGTGAACCAGGCTTGCCGCCTTGAACGTGGGAATCCCTGAGTTGTGCTCTGGGTCGGACTCCTGCCCTGGTGCTACCCAAACTACTGGTTGGAGCACCTGCGGGCATCCTAGGCACTCAACAGGACCGTCTTCTTCACCCACGTCTCCCGTATGCACAGACTTTGCTATCAGACCCTTGCAAACAACTGGCATGACTCAGGACTGGTCTCAAAACAAAGATCTGAACAAATGCGCCAGTCATCCTACCCATCCAGTAAGCAAAATGCTGGGAAAAGCTTCTTTTTGAAAATTGCTCACAAAAATCTTGTGCATATTTTTCCTGTCACAAAGAAACAAACATGTTCAGGAGCTTAAATGACTGTTAAGGACAACTGATGTTCCCACATAATAATTCAAACATGGAGGTCGCCTAGCTGGCAACAGACTCAGTACTGATGAAAATAACTTTTCCCCACACCCTTTGATTTACTAATAGAATTCACCATTAGGTTTGATATCTCGCCCTTTGGAGTCTTCTTTCACAGAACAGCTGGCAGTAATCAATAGCAATTAACCCCCCCCACACACACACACGTAAAATAGACAAGATGAGCTGGATCATAAAGAAGGCCAACAGCTGAAGAACTGATGCTTTTGAACTGTGGTGCTGGAGGAGACTTGAGAGTCCCTTGGACTGCAAGGAGAACAAATCTATCCATTCTGAAGGAAATAAACCCGGAGCGCTCATTGGAAGGACAGATCCTGAAGCTGAGGCTCCGATACTTTGGCCATCTCATGAGAAGTAGACTCCCTGGAAAAGACCCTGATGTTGGGCAAGTGTGAGGGCAAAAGGAGAAGTTAGAGGATGAGATGGTTGGACAGTGTCATAGAAGCTACCAACATAAAATTGACCAAACTCTGGGAGGCAGTGGAAGACAGGAGGGCCTGCCGTGCTCTGGTCCATGGGGTCACTAAGAGTCAGACACAACTTAATGACTAAACAACAAAAATTCACATCCTAGAAAACTGCTATATATTTTAAAGTTTTACTATAACCATTCTCCATGATACCATCATTGGGTAGTTTCCTAGCTTTTTAATGTTCCCCCACATTCCAAAAGTCTGAAAAACTTCATTACTAGCAATTTGAGATTTAAGTTACAATATTTTTGTTCTCTCCTTTTGTCCATTGCAGGAATGACTCTTCATCTCCTCTCAATCTGAATTTAATCTCCAGTGAAAAACCTGAAAGAGGTTCCCTGTATTTGTATGAAAACAACCCCAAATTAAGTCCTAAACCAAACAGAATAAAATTATTCTGAGTGCTTCTAAAAAGCAGCAGCAGCAGCAGAATCACACATGTCTCCTTGGGGAGAGAATTCTAAAGTGATGGGGCCACTACAGAAGAGGTCTTATCTTATTCCTCCATACTATCCGATTTGTCCTTGTTAAATGAAGAGAGAAGAATACATCGGAAGCCAATCATAAAGCTTTGAGGAAGGCTATATACTGTATATAGATAAGCTAATCTCAAGCTATTTAGAGCTTTAAAGGCTAAAATCAGCAGTTATAAAAAGAGAAATATGTGGAGGATTTCTACAGCTGTTCACCATCCAAATGAACAGAGGCAAGGAAACAACAAATGAAAATGGTTACCTCCTCGTCCTGTTTCACCCATGGCACGTAATTGGCTGTTCCAGGAAGCAGATTTGTAGACTGATAAGAGCTACCTTGATTTGATGCAGGCATACAATTTTTAGATTTCTTGCATTTAAAAAATCCACACACTTAACAATCCATTATTCTCCTTGTATCTGTGCCATGATAACTCTTAAGTGGGGGATAGGTGCTCTCTCTTGATGAAAATGTCAGTGAACCTTCTACCTGAAATCTATGAAGTACTTCTGTATCTGACTCCGCACAAGAAACTTTTGGATCTAGTCCCAGTGGTTTTGTAAGGAAACAATCTACATCAATGGCAGTTATCAGGTACTCATAATCAGGTAGACCTTGAAACAAATATTAAGAATAATCCAATTACTAACATTCCAGTTCTTTCCCAGTATATTCTGATCAGGTGGACGAGCCTCCAACCTGTAAGCAGACTCACTTCCTTCTTTCCTTCCTTTATTTTTACACAACCTTTCTCCTTAAAAGGGCCGAAGGCAGCTTATTAAAAGAAAAATGTTTAAAAGCTAAAAACAGCAAGTATACAAATATTTTTAAAGAATTAAACAAGTATCATTGTTAAAAATGGTAAATAAAATCAATATTGAAAACACATTTAAAAGCAACAGAGCATAACAATCCAATTTGAAAACCACTCTATGTGACCATGTCTCTTGCACCATTGATATGGAGGACAATGACGTTCTTTTCTCATTTGTTTTGTTCAACATGGTGTAATATTGTAATTGGAATGTTGGACTGGGGCTTGGGCAATCCATGTTGAAATCCTCAGTTAACAGTGTGACTCTAGGCTGGTCACCCTATATCAGCCTGATCTGTTACTTAAGAAAAACACAGTAATAATCACATGGGATTGGGTAAAACATAATAACATAATTTGCCTCCCTCACTAATAGAAAGAACAGACATATATCTACAGTTCTAGATGAAGAGATCATGTTGGTGAATAAATTGTTTTACAGTGGACCCTCGACTTACAGATGGCTCAGCTTAACAGACTTTTTGAGTTACAGACTTCTCTGGCCGCAAAATTTAGTTTTGACTTGCAGCCGGAGAATCGACCTACAGACCAGAAAAAAAAACAAAAATGGAACAAAAATGGAACAAAAACGGCCAGTTACAGGTTAATCAGTTTTCAATGGAGCCTCGACCTGCAGCCACCGTTCCAATACGGATTAATTCTTTAAGTAGAGGGTCCACTGTATTGCTTATTGGAAAATATTTTCAAAAACATTACAGTTTTATTAATGAAGTTAAAATACATTGGCTTTGGATTAATGACACAGTGGCTAGAATTCCAGTGGAATTTTACTCCAGAGTAATAGCTTATGTCGTGGTGAATTGTAGCTGCAGAACAAGGTGCTGATTGTGTACCTGCTTGTGCACCCAGGTGCATAAAACCCTGTGGTCAGGTCTATAACCAAAGCCTTATTAATTAGCTGCTGTTTGTCACCACAATTTATGTGACTTCACTTAGTCAGGAGTGAAATTCTTGCCAGTGGGTGGTCATAGGAAAGTATATAATGGGAAACTGAAAGATAGAAATTCTAGATAAATAATTAAAAGATGAAGAATTCCTGTGTAATTCGAAAGGAAAGATTTAACATATTGTCTTGGAGAAAATAGTTGATGCTTCAGTTTTGCACTGAAGTGGAAGTGTGATTATTTAAATTCTTTTAAGGGAGTAGGGGGGGTCTTAGTGCCCTTAATTAGATTATCACACATAATGGTTTCATGCATTAGGATCCTCTAGTCCATACAGTATTTGGGAGAGTAGGGGGAAGGTGTATTTCCAAGTTTGGAATGTTTACCCGATTGGCTGGAAAGCTCAGTGGGTTGGAGCACCTGGCAGGGTTAGGAGTTTGAATCCTCATTGTGCTCCATAGCAGAAGCACTGACTTGGCATGGTCATAGAGCACTACTAGAAAGAGGGACAGATAAACAACTTCTGAGTACTTTATATTTAGAAAACCCTGGGAGGGTTGCCATAAGACAGAATCCACTTGACAGTACATAATTATTCTTACTAAACCTACTACACAGAGTAGTTGTCAGAATGAAGTTGGGAGGTGGAGAGCACTTGGTACGGCCTTGAGTTTGCTGAAAGAAAGGCAAGACATAAATGTAATTAACAAACAAAAGCTATAATAAACAAACAGCTCTGTGCTTCCTGTCAAGTTAGGGAACTGAATTCTCGCCCTGTACTAATCACAGCATAAAAATAATAATGTGCTGTCAAACCAATTTGAACTTATCACAACCCCTTCCAGAGTTTTCTAGGTAGAGAGTATTCAGAAGTGGTTTACCATACCGTTCTTCTTGGGGCACCTGGGCACTATGTAGCTTGCCCAAGCCACACTGGCTGGCGCTACTTGTAGGAGAATCGAACTCCCAAACTCTGGCTCTCCAATCATATACCTAACCCACTGAGCTAATCACAGCATCGTCGTCATCGTTTAGTTGTGCCCGACTCTTCGTGACCCCATGGACCAGAGCACGCCAGGCTCTCCTATCTTCCACTGCCTCCTGGAGTTGTGTCGGATTCATTTTGGTAGCTTCGGTGACACTGTCCAGTCATCTCATCCTGTGTCGTCCCCTTCTCCTCTTGCCTTCACACTTTCCCAACATCAAGGTCTTTTCCAAGGAGTCTTCTCTTCTCATGAGATGGCTAAAGTATTGGAGCCTCAGCTTCAGGATCTGTCCTTCCAGTGAGCACTCAGGGTTGATTTCCTTTATAATTGATGGGTTTGTTCTCCTTGCAATCCAAGAGCCTCCTCCAACACCACAATTCAAAAGCATCAATTATTCGGCGGTCAGCTTTCTTTATGGTCCAGCTCTCACTTCCATACATCACTACAGGAAAAACTATAGCTTTGACTATATGGACTTTTGTCGGCAAGGTGATGTCTCTGCTTTTTAGGATGCTGTCAAGCGTTGTCATCGCTTTCCTCCCAAGAAGCAGGCGTCGTTTAATTTCGTGGCTGCTGTCTCCATCTGCAGTGATCATGGAGCCCAAGAAAGTAAAATCTGTCACTGCCCCCATATCTTCCCCTTCTATTTCCCAGGAGGTGATGGGCCCATTGGCCATGATCTTAGTTTTTTTGATGTTGAGCTTCAGACCATTTTTTGCACTCTCCTCTTTAACCCTCATTACAAGGTTCCTTAATTCCTCCTTACTTTCTGCCATCAGAGTGGTATCATCTGCATATCGGAGGTTGTTGATATTTCTTCCGGCAATCTTGATTCCGGCTTGGGATTCCTCCAGTCCAGCCTTCCGCATGATGTATTCTGCATTTAAGTTGAATAAGCAGGGAGACAATATACAGCCTTGTCGTACTCCTTTCCGAATTTTGAACCAATCAGTTGTCCCATATCCAGTTCTAACTGTTGCTTCCTGTCCCACGTATAGGTTTCTCAGGAGATAGATAAGGTGGTCAGGCACTCCCATTTCTTTAAGGATTTGCCATAGTTTGCTGTGGTCCACACAGTCAAAGGCTTTTGCATAGTTAATGAAGCAGAAGTAGATGTTTTTCTGGAACTCTCTGGCTTTCTCTATAATCCAGCGCATGTTAGCAATTTGGTCTCTAGTTCCTCTGCCCCTTCGGAATCCAGCTTGTACTTCTGAGAGTTCTCAGTCCACATACTGCTGAAGCCTACCTTGTAGGATTTTGAGCATAACCTTGCTAGCGTGTGAAATGAGTGCAATTGTACGGTATTTGGAGCATTCTTTGGCACTGCCCTTCTTTGGGATTGGGATGTAGACTGATCTTTTCCAGTCCTCTGGCCACTGTTGAGTTTTCCAAACTTGCTGGCATATTGAATGTAGCACCTTAACAGCATCACCTGTTAAGATTTTAAATAGTTTGACTGGAATGCCATCACCTCCACTGGCCTTGTTGTTAGACAAGCTTTCTAAGGCCCACTTGACTTCACTCTCCAGGATGTCTGGCTCAAGGTCTGCAACCACATTATCTGGGTTGTCTGGGATATCCAGATCTTTCTGGTATAATTCCTCTGTGCATTCTTGCCATCTCTTCTTGATGTCTTCTGCTTCTGTGAGGTCTCTCCCATTTTTGTCCTTTCATCTTTGCACAAAATGTTCCTCTTATATCTCCAATTGTCCCGAACAGATCTCTTGTTTTTCCTTTTCTATTATTTTCCTCTATTTCTTTGCATTGTTCATTTAAGAAGGCCCTCTTGTCTCTCCTTGCTATTCTTTGGAAGTCTGCATTCAATTTGCTGTAACTTTCTCTATCTCCCTTGCATTTGGTTTCCTCTTCTCTGCTATTTGTGAGGCCTTGCTGGACAGTCACTTTGCTTTCTTGCATTTCCTTTTCTTTATGATGTTTTTTGTTGCTGCCTCCTGTACAATGTTACGAGCCTCTGTCGATAGTTCTTCAGGCACTCTGTCCACCAAATCAAGTTCCTTAAACCTGTTCTTCACTTCCACTGTGTATTCATAAGGGGTGTGGTTTAGATTATAGCTTAGAAATCACAGTATAGAAATATTTATTTCCAGGAAGTCAAGGAATCGTATTTATTTTTTAAAGAGATAACTGAAACAGGAAATGGATGGACGCCCATTTCTGTGTTGTTGTTGTTGTTGTTGTTGTTGTTGTTGTTGTTGTTGTTGTTGTTGTTGTTGTTTGGTGCACTTGGGAGAGGAGGACTTCCACGGGCAGAAAATACAATGTGGGACCAAAAAGTATATTGGGGCAGATTTTAGGGAAATTCAGTGGTGGGCCTTGCAACACATTGTCCACCCTTTGGTATAGACATTACTGAATTAGATGGACCAACTCTTTGTCCCAGCTCAAGATCTATAAAAGGTAAAGGTTTCCCTTGACGTTTTTTAGTCCAGTCATGTTCGACTTTAGGGGGCGGTGCTCATCCCGTTTTTCAAGTCGTAGAGCCATCGCTTGTCCGAAGACAGTTTCCATTGTCACGTGGTCAGCATGACTAGGGAGCACCGTCATCTATAGATCTATAGTCTTAGGTTAATACTTTTGTTTGCTGGGTATTACAGTTCTATAACAAGAAGGGCAATACTTGTGCTTGTAGAAATAAATATCATAAATGGTATACAGCCGTACAGGTGTCAACGTGGTTATACAAGTGGTGAGAAAAACATGATTCTTGGCCAACTCAGCGGAGCAGAGGATATGATTCATGTGGTCAGAAAATTTCTATAATCAAATGTTATAGAGAGAGAATGGTTTGAACACAGTATGTGATGCATATACTCTTTTTTGTTTTGTTTTGTGTACAGTTTTTTAAGGTCTTATAGATAACTGAGATACAAACATGTGAAATTAGAGCCAGGCTAACGTTTTGAAATGCCCGGAAACTGGATTGTCAGTGTCTGTGATGGCCATGGTGGAGGGAATTGGCAGGCTTGTCCTATCCTGGTAAAGAGGTAGGTGACTCCAGTTTTATGGGAGCACTGAATATGCTTTGGGCTTTAGTCTGAACTTTAAAGGAGCTATCCCAGGTGGTTACCTTATCCCATAAATAGATTAAGCATGATTAATAGATTCTTTAGAGTTTGGCTTAAAACCCATAGTGGATTTATTCCCTTTATGGAATTGGAGTCATCAGATTCCACTGCTATCCCACACATCTATCCCATACAAAGAAGACTGGTTGCAATGGTCCCAGTCCCATATGACAAAGGGTGTGGTGACAATCAAATAGCATCACCATAACTAGTTTGGGCAAGGAAATCAGGATCAATGAATGTAATTCATTCATTAATTCATTTAGCCTTCATTCTAACTATGTCTCCTTCCAAGAATTGCTGCCCCTATTTATCAGGCAATAGGGGGTAATGCTTAGAAATCTCTCTCTCTCTCTTTCTCTCTCTCTCTCTCTCTCTCTCTTTGACTGCAAAAAGTTCCAGCATCTCCCAGCTGGTATGGCCACTGGTTTTCAGAACTTGTAGTAAGCTCTGGGTGTGAGTACATCCCAATAAGGACCTCTTTACCTTCCTAGGAATATAGAGCTGACAAGTGCCAGCCCTCTTCAGGGGAAGGCTGCTTCTGTCTTGGCTAAATTTGCAGGAGAAGGACTATTCTGCCGAGGCTAGTTGCTCTTTTTCTTTGCCCTGCACAGTTCTTTGCATTAGTAAGGAAGCTGGGTCTAATAGCAAGAGGAACTGTTACTTTTTCTTTAAAATGAAAAACTCTTAGGAAAACTTAGTATGTCTTCCCTTTGCATGGTTATCCAAGGGTGATAACCAAGATTCTTTGTGTTCTTCATTCCATCCTGCAACTTGGCTGTTTTGGACCACTTCTTTTGTTGAAATCACTTGTTAATTAGAACCTTGCTTAGCCAATCCTTAATAGAAAATATTCTCTTAACAATTGCATGACATGCATAAACTAAGCTCTTAACCTTTTTTCCAGTATGGATGGGATAGGAAATGTTTTACCTATTAAATGTATTCATCTCTTGTGGCTGTTAAAGGCATTGGAGCCCTACTTAAAAAAAGAAAAAAAACTTTGAGGACAGAAACATGTCTAGAACCAAAGAGAAAATCAATGTATGTACTGAAGATATTAAAGTGCACTTACTGGTTGTCTTTTTTATTTCATTCATATTTTACAGCAGCAGTGACATTCTAGTGATGTATAACTATAGTGATTGTAATGTAGTCCATTACAAACTTCCAGAACACATTATCTCACAATGGTAATTTTTTTTCTTTCAAAACAAACGCTGTAAAATGTCTGTCTACAGATGGAGAAAATGAAGCCATCTGGAATTTCAAAAATATTTCATGGGGGAAAAAAGCACCTAGGAATTGCAAATTTTTTTGGTTTGCAATATAATTGCTTTTAAAGATGATGATGGAGAAATTTAACAAAACATACTATCAAACAGCACAAATGTAATATGTATAAAACCAGCCAATATTGTTCACCCAGAAATTATGACCAATTCATAAATTGCCATGTAATACCCATTAAATCCGTGCCAGTTTTAGATCTGAGATTTTTAACAGATCACTAACATTTTATATTATAGGAATGGATTTGGTATAATGCATTGTATCCATATTGTATGAATTTTTTTGCTTAGGAACTGCCATTTTTGCTTAAAATTATAAAATATACAGTCACTGATTTGTGTGCATTGCCATCAGAATTCATGGGTTTCTGCATGAAATCTGGATGAGCCTTCCCCTTAGGAATAACTGTACATTTAATATTGTTTTGTTATGACATCTAAAAAACACACCACCCTGACAAGTCATCTTTAGCTGTGATGTATTTATTGAAAGTATTCTGTACGAATTGATGAAAAGAGAGAGAATTGATGGAAATAGTAAAAGGAATATGCCCGTGTTTGAGTCTGTGTGGCTTGAATTAAAGACCATGGTCGGCAAAGGAACATAGACACTTCCAAAATAGGCAAGTAAGTTGAAAGATGGAGGATCATGTTATCTTGTGAATTTATTAGAAAAATATTGTTGAAATCCAGTAGCTTTTAGCTATACTTTAACCCATGCTCATGGGTTTAATGATTATGATATAATTGTTGCTTTCTGACATCCGATCAGATCCTTGAATACTCAGTGCTTTGGAAGGTACTTGCAGAAAGTAACAGTTACTATTGTAATTCCAAAGTCAATTTTCCAAAATATATTATTATATTGGTAGCTGTACATTTTGGAAAGTTGACTTTGGAATTACAATAGTAACTGTTACTTTCTACAAGTACTTTCCAAAGCACTGAGTTTCTGAGCCTTTCTATGAACGCCTTCACCTTGCCTTTCTAAAACTGAAATAGCACTCCCTAGTGCATGCTCATGTTATATGTATTTCTGGAACTATGGTAGGTTTTGCACACTTGGCAACATCCATCCTTGAATCAGCAATGGCAAGTATACAAACAGTGCAACACTGGAAGTCAAGGATTGACCAGTTGCGCGCCATTGCCCAGGGGACACCTGAGTTTATTTGCAATGCTTTCCCACTCTTCAAGGAAGCTCCTTCTGCGTCTTCCATTAAACCAGGCTAGGCTAAACCTATTAAATCAGAACAGGCTAGGCTTAACCTATGGAAAACCAAAACAACACACCCTGTTGAATGGATGAATACTGAAGACTGTCTCCCACCAGGGCAAGACTCTAGTTGGACCATCTGGAAGTTACTTAATAGAATTAAGTGTTAAGTGCTAATAGAATTATTAATATTTGTGTTCATTTATTTCCTGGCAAAGTTTATGTTCTCTCTACTCTATGCAGAATACAGACAGGCACTGCTGGCAGAAGATGGCATGAAGATGAGCAAGTAAGTGAACCACTGTTGTTGGTGGTGAATTTGTTGGGATCTGCAGTATCGCTGCCAAAATAAAAGAGGAAATAAATTGTCATTTAGATTTGTTATTGTTGTTATGTGCTGTCAAGTTGTGTCCAACCCATTGTGACCGACCCTAGGAATGAGCAATCTCCAGAATGTCTTGTCCTCAACTGTCCTGCTTAGCTCTTGTAAACTCAAGCCTATGGCTTCCTTTAAGGAGACAGTCCATCTTGTATTTGGTCTTCCTCTTTTCCTGCTACCTTCCTCTTTTCCCAGCATTATTGTCTTTTGCAGATAATCTTGCCTTCTCATGATGTCCCAAAATAGAACAGCTTCAGCATCAGCATTTTTGCCACCAGAGATAGTTCAGGCTTGATTTGATCTAGGACCTACTTGTTTGTCTTTATGGCAATCCAAAGTATCTGCAAAGCTTTCCTCCAACAGGACACTTCAGACAAATCAATTTTTTTCCTTTCAGTTTTCTTTACTATCCAGCTTTCACATCTATACATGGTGATCAGAAATACGAGAGTATGGATGATTTTGGCCTTGATCTCCAGTGACGTATCTTTACCCCTGGCAGTCATTTCTAGTTACTTCATTGCTACGCATCCAAGTCTTAGTCGTCTTCTGATTTGTTGGTTATAGTCTCCATTTGGATTGATGATTGAATCAAGGTATAAAAAAATCTTCTACTATTTCAATTTTTTCATTGTTAACAATAAAGCTGGGTAGTTCTTCTGTATAAATGATTTTTGTCATCTTAACATTCAACTGCAGTTCTGCTTTGGCTCTTCTTTCACTTTCCCTAACAATTGTTTTAATTCATTGCTGCTTTCTGCCAGTAAGATGGTTTTATTTGCATATCTCTAATTATGTTTCTTCCACTAATTTTCATTCCTCCTTCAGCTGAATCTAGTCCAGCTTGCTGTATGAGATGTTCTGCAGACAGATTGAACAGATAAGGGGATAAAATACATCGTTGTCTGACACCTTTGCCTATAGGAAACCATTCTGTCTCTCCATATTCTGTCATATTGTTAGCTTTTTGTCCACAACACAAGTTGCACATCAGGACAACTGAGTGCTGAGGCACATCCATTTCTTTCAGAACAACCTGCAGTTTCTTATGATCTACAGAGTGAAAGGCTTTGCTGTAGTCTATAAAGATTGATCTTCTTTTGAAATTATTTGGCACTTTCCAGTAGCCAGCGTATATTTGCAATATGATCTTAAGTGTCTTCCTATTTATTTATTTATCTCTTTATTCATTCAGTTAGTTAAAATATTTTTACCCTGCCTTTCTCCTTAAAGGACTCAAGGCAGCTTTTTGGAATCCTGCTTGAACATCAGGCATTTCTCACTCTATTTAAGATGAAAGCTTTTGTTGCAACACATTGAGCATCACTTTGCTTGCGTGGGAAATTAAACCAATGGTCCTATAGTTACTGCACTCCTTGACATGTCCTTTTTTAAGGGACTGGATACATATTGTTTCCAGTTAGTGGGCTATCCCCCCCCCCATTTGTTGGTATATTCTTGTTAGGATATTGTAGCAGGATCTTATTCCTCTGTGCTATGTAACCAACTGGATATGGATGAGTAGTTTTATAAATTTAGGGGGCTATCTGAAATTTTGCACAGGCCCATCACCTAAAGCCTGGGAGATGGAAATGTTAATGTACAGAATGGGCTGTAACTTGTTGTGGTTACATGTGAGTTGTCTTAGCTGTGAGCTGCAATGCCAAATAACATTTTCTTTTCTGGATCTAGTTGCTTGCTCCTGGGGTCTATTCTTGCCCCCACCACCACCACACTGAGTGAGTATTGCCCTTCAAGAAATGTCTGCTGTAAATGCATTGTTTCTGTCTTGTGGATCTAAGCAGATGTGGTTTTATCTGACCACTGTAAAAGATTTTGGTGCTGCATTCTGGGTGGAAGCAGCTTTTTGCAGGGGTGCAGTACACCTGCATATGGAAATCTGCTTTCATGCAAAGATTTAATGTATTGGCCTGAAAAGGATTAGAAAGCAAGTAACAGACTTAGGATCACAGGATCTGCACATTTGCGGAGATCTCATGGTGAAGAAACCTCTTAGGATTATTCCTTGCTTTGCGTGGGCAACAGAGGAGGAGCAGGAAAAGCCCTGCAGCTGTTCCTTATAGAAAGGCATGTAATTACTGAAATTGCACTGATATAACTTCTGAACTTTTATTCATTTAAACTTTTTTTTCCTTGAGAAGGAAGTGTAAATTATCATACCTATATATTCTCCTTTATTTTCTTGTATCCTGTTACCTTTCCTTGGGTGTTTTAAGCTGTGAAAATGATTCCAATTAACTTATTTTTGCAGCTCTTATACATTTTCTTTCACATCTCCCCCTGAAAGCCTAAGCTAATTATTGCAGAAATTCATGTGGAAAACAAAAGTATTTAGATCAGGAGTGGGTAGAAAGTAGATTGGGGTGTATTGGTAGCTGTCTGGATGATTTGCAGATGATTGGCAATGGAGAAGTGTTGGCGTATTTCTGATTCCCAGGTACCTAACATTTGAAACAAGTAAAACGTCGGTCCTTCACCTGCCGAATTGGTTTGCTGAAAAACAATGTTTGGACAAGGAAAGGATTACATTTTTCATGAGAAGATTTATGAGATTGGTTTTGGTGCTGATCACAAACTTGACAAAATTCCGGTTCCTTAACTTCTAGACAAAAAGCCTGTGGACCTTTGGATTGGACTGGCCTACAGATATATGGCCTGCACATATATATGGACTGCTGAGCTGTGGAATGGCCTCCATGTAGAATGGAATCGGAGAAATATTTTTGTTTGTTTCATAAACTGCACAATTGAATGTTTCCTGTTGACGGGAAAACGGGCTGAAGATTTCTCCCAGCTTGTTTGCACGATGGAATGAGCAAAAAACAAATAAGATACTTGATTACTGTGGCAACAAGGCTTTGGCTGAGCTGGAAGACAATGGAACATTATGGACAGGCTACAAAGTTAGATGCTTTCAATGGCTCCAGGCCCAGAGTGTACCCTGATAAGATGCTACGATCACATCATATGCCACAGGACCAAGGGAAGATTTATTTTTGTTGAATAAATAAAGGTGGTGCAATGTACTTTTTTCCTTCTTGCTATCCACTAATACAGAACTAAATCAGAGGGATGAAGGAAAGAAACCTAACCAGAATGCCAGAAAATTAGGGTGTCAGTGAAACAAAAAGCTATTCTTGCTTAGGAAAATCACTTTCATGCTCACATGCAGATGCTTTCAGATCACTTTTTCTCATTTTTTTTTACTTCTGAGAATTTTGATTGCTCTGAAACCTTTGGGCCTTTTTAGCTTTAATTTTGAGACAAGGTTCAGTTTTTACAATGGGTTAGATTACTCCCTCTTACTGTCTTTTATTTATTCCTTCCTTTGGAATAGGTACATAGTTAAAAAGCCTAACCTGGACCCGAGGCTGGTGGTTAACTACCGTCCAGTGGTGAACCTCCTTTATTTGGGCAAAGTGTTGGAGCGGGTTGTGGCCAGGCAACTCCAGGCGCTGCTGGATGAAACAGATTTTCTGGATCCATTTCAATCAGGTTTCAGGCTGGGTTTTGGTACAGAGACTGCCTTGGTCGCCCTGTACGATGACCTTTGCTGGGAGAGAGACAGGGGTGTGTGACCCTGCTGATACTCCTGGACACCTCAGCGGCTTTCGACACCATCGACCAGGGTGTCCTTCTGGATAGGCTGGCTGGATTGGGAGTTGGGGGCACTGTTTTACGTGGTTCCACTCCTTCCTAGCTGACTGTGTCTGGAGGGTGATGCTGGGGGACAGTTGCTCTGCCCCATGGCATTTATATCATGGGGTTCCTCAGGGCTCGATACTGTCCCCCATGCTGTTTAACATCTACATGAAACTGCTGGGAGAGGTCATCAGGAGGTTTGGGCTGAGGAGTCAGCAATATGCTGACGACACTCAGCTCTACCTCTCGTTTTCTACCAATCCAGGTGAGGCAGTTTCTGTGCTGACCTCGTGTCTGGACCTGATAATGGACTGCATGAGGGTTAATAAATTGAAACTCAATCCAGACAAGACGGAAGTGCTGTTAGTGGGTGCTTCGCCGGACAGGTTGTAGGGCCATTTCCCTGCCCTGAATGGGGTTACACTCCCCCTAAGGGACAGGGTCCCCAGCCTGGGGGTGCTCCTGGACCCCAATCTAACTTTGGAAGCCCAGGTGGACTCGGTGGCCAGAGGTGCCTTCCTTCAGCTGCGGAAATTATACCAGCTGCGGCCCTACCTGGACGAGCGGAGTCTCATGACAGTTACACACGCACTGGTAACATCTCGTATAGATTATTGCAATGCGCTCTACATGGGGCTGCCTTTGAAGATGGTCCGGTGACTGCAACTGGTCCAGAATCAAGCTGTGCGGCTGGTGAGTGGTGGGGCCGCTAGAGATCACATCAAGCCGATTCTGTTTAATTTACATTGGTTACCAGTTGCTGCCCGGGCCCAATTCAAAGTGCTTGTTTTGACATATAAAGCCCTAAACAGCTTGGGCCCTGGATACTTGAAGGACCGCCTCCTTCCATATGAGCCTACCCGGCAGTTAAGATCTAGCCAGGGGGCCCTTTTGAAAGAGCCGCCCCTTAAGGAGGTAAGAGGGATGGCTTGTAGACAAAGGGCCTTCTCGGCAGCTGCCCCCAGACTATGGAATGCCCTCCCGACTGAAATTCATCTGGCGCCGACGTTGATGACATTTTGGCGCCGGTCAAAACCTTCCTGTTCCAGAAGGCTTTTAATTGAAATAACATCAACTGTGGGTCCTGATGATGGCAATTTTAATTGTATTTTAATTGTATTTTAATCATTTCATCTTTTATTGTATTGAATTTTAATTGTTGTAAGCTGCCCAGAGACCTCTGGATAGAGTGGCATATAAAATAATAAAGAAAAAAAAAAACCTGTTTTTCTCAAACTTGAGGCTGAAGATTGCTAAACTGTTGGAAACATAGTAAACTTCAACTAGACGGCTGGTGGATGATTAGGGGCAATCCCTAATGCAGAATTGCATTGCACTTTTAATTTTATCACTACTTTGTATTGGGTTAGAAATACTTCATTTTATTTCTTTTATATTGTGCCTTCATTTTATGGATTTTATTCCCCATTTATCATTTCATAGATTTTATTCCCCATTTATTTAAAATCTTCAAATTAATTTCACCTGTGAATAGCCTCAGATAATTGCTGGTTACACCTTTTGTCCACTGGGGCAAATAAGGAATCTCCTTTTCAATACAGATCACTAGATCTTATGTTGTTGCATGTAAATCAGCATTAGATGCCATCTAGGTAGTATCAGTGGAAATGGAAATTGTAGGAGCCACTGGGATTTATAGATGGCTCCAGAAAAGTCTAGCATAATGGTGGCATGACTCTTTTACCTGTTACTGGTATTCATAGAGCAGTGCTCTGTGCTATTGCTACAATCCACAAAGGTGCTGAATATCCCTGTGTTGAACTCATAAAGGCTTGTGTTGAACACATGAAGTACACATAATAGAATCACAGAATTGTAGAGTTGGTGATGTTCCAAAGGTCAAGTAGTCCATGTGATGTAAGAAAGCCACAGCTAGAGCATTCCTGGTTGGTAGCTCTGTTAGAAAACATCCAAGGAAAGAGAGTCCACCATATTCTGTTGCTCTCCACTCCACTGTCTAACCACTCATACCAGAAAGTTCTTTCTCTTATGTAGCTAAAATCTCCTTTCTTGTAATTTAAATCCATTGGTTTAGATTCTGCCTTCTGGAGCAACAGAAAGCAACCAATAAATATGAGGCTGTGTTCCACCTATTCTGTAGAGTCAGAGGGATAAAGCTGCCAACAGAGGCAGCCCCAAGATAGTGCCAATGGAGCACTTTACTCCAATGATTACTGGAGCTGCACTGAGCCCTGGATCACATGGATGAGTTAGTCCTAAGTAGATCCAGCACACTAGAAAATCAACAGCTGACATTGGGTGAACAAGAGAATATAGATGGGCGCAAACCTCGGTTTGGAGGTTTGTGCCAGTTTGTATGCACAGCATCAGAAGTGTCATGTGTTCCCTTCCCCCGCCTCTCTGGCAAATGACCCACTGACTAGTCTGAGTGCACTCCTCTCCTCCTCCTTTTTGGCTGTAGGACCAGTCTCTGGCAGGAGCAGGGGTTTGCCTGTCTTGCCTACTTATTTGAGTAGGAGATCAGCCAAGGAGGCAGAGCAGGGAAGCCTATTTTCCAGGCAAAGAGGAGGAGGAGGAGAGGAGTTGAATGTTGGCTCCTGCCATTTACATCTACACACAATCTGTGTAGTTGGCCAAAGTCTAAACTATGATGAAATCTCATTACATTTGGGAGACTTGGGAGAAAGTATAACATTAAAACAAATTAAATCCAGATTTCTGTTGGAATACACAGGAGGCAAACATTAGCATTAAAACATAGCCATTTACCAATATGAATAAATTTTATAGAAAGTTAATCTCTAAAGTGAATAAATAATCCCTAATCAGATTGAAAACATCTGCTATGAGATCTTATTTTTTAATGGTAGTATCCCAAAATGCCCCTTCATGGATTGCTGCCTTGTCGTGGTGAAGGGGCTTGAGTAATTCAGAGAAGCTATGGCCTATGCCGTGCAGGGACACCCAAAACGGACAGGTCATAGTGGAGAGTTCTGACTAAACGTGATCCATCTGGAGCAGGAACTGATAAGCCACTCCAGTATCTTTGCCAAGAAAACTCCATGAACAGAAACAAAAGGGTCAAAAGTACGACACTGGAAGATGAGGTCGGAAGGCATCCAACATGTTACTGAGGAAGAGCGGAGGAGAAGTACAAGTAGCTCCAGAGCTAATGAAGTGGTTAGGCCAAAGCCGAAAGGACACTCAGCTATGGACGTGCCTGGAAGTGAAAGGAAAGTCTAATGCTGCAAAGAAAAATACTGCATAGGAACCTAGAAGGTAAGATCTATGAACCTTGAGAAGCTGGATGTGGTCAAACAGGAGATGGCAAGAATAAACATTGACATGCTGGGCGTCAGTGAACTAAAATGGACGGGAATGGGTGAATTCAATACAGACAATTATCATATTTACTATTGTAGGCAAGAATCTCGTAGAAGAAATGGAGAAGCCGTCCTAGTCAACAAAAGAGTGGGGAAAGCTGTACTGGGATACAATCTCAAAAATGATAGAATGATGTCAATACGAATTCAGCATCACAGTAATCCAAGTTTATGCACCAACCACCAATGCTGAAGAGGCTGAAATTGATCAGTTCTAGGAAGATTTACAACGCCTTCTAGAACTGACATCAAAGAAAGATGTTCTTCTCATTCAAGGGGACTGGAATGCTAAAGTAGGGAGTCAAGAGATAAAAGGAACAACAGTGAAGTTTGGCCTTGGAGTTCAAAATTAAGCAGGGCAAAGGCTGATAAAGTTTTGTCAAAAGAACAAGCTGGTCATCACAAACACTCTTTTCCAACAACACAAGAGGTGACTCTACACATGGACATCACCAGATAGGCAATACCGAAATCAGATTGATTATATTCTCTGCAGCCAAAGATGGAGAAGCTCTATACAGTCAGCAAAAACTAGACCTGGAGCTGACACTGGCTCTGATCATCAGCTTCTTATAGCAAAATTCAAGCCTAAACTGAAGAAAGTAGGAAAAACCATTGGGCTAGTCAGGTATAATCTAAACCAAATCCCTTATGAATACATACACAGTGGAAGTGAAAAACAGATTTAAGGAACTCGATTTGGTGGACAGAGTGCCTGAAGAACTATGGATGGAGGCTCGTAACAGTGCACAGGAGGCAGCAACAAAAATCATCCCAAAGAAAAGGAAATGCAAGAAAGCAAAGTGACTGTCCAACGAGGCCTTACAAATAGCAGAGAAGAGAAAGGAGACAAAATGCAAGGGAGATAGGGAAAGTTACAGAAAATTGAATGCAGGCTTCCAAAGAAGAGCAAGGAGAGACAAAGGGGCCTTCTTAAATGAACAGTGCAAAGATATACAGGAAAATAATAGAAAGGGGAAAAAAACAGAGATCTGTTCAAGAAAATTAGAGCTATTAAAGGAATATATTGTGCAAAGATGGACATGATAACGGACAAAGAGAGTTCCAGGAAAACATCTACTTTTGCTTCATTGACTATGTAAAAACCTTTGACTATGTGGACCACAGCAAACTATGGCAAGTGCCTGACCACCTTATCTATCTCCTGAGAAATCTATATGTGGGATAGGAAGCAACAGTTAGAACTGGATATGGAACAACTGATTGGTTCAAAATTAGGAAAGGAGTACAACAAGGCTATATATTGTTTCCCTGCTTATTCAACTTAAATGCAGAATACATCATGCGGAAGGCTGGACTGGAGGAATCCCAAGCTGGAATTAAGATTGCCGGAAGAAATATCAACACCTTAGGAGATGCAGATGATACCACTCTGATAGCAGAAAGTGAGGAGGAATTAAAGAACCTCTTAATGAGGATGAAAGACGAGAGTGCAAAAAATGGTCTGAAGCTGAACATCAAAAAAACCCCCCTAAGATCATGGCTACTGGTCCCATCACCTACTGGCAAATAGAAGGGGAAGATATGGAGGAAGTGACAGATTTTACTTTCTTGGGCTCTGTGATTGCTGCAGATGGTGACAGCAGCCACGAAATTAAAAGACGCCTGCTTCTTGGGAGAAAAGCAATGACAAACCTAGACAGCATCTTAAAAAGCTGAAACATCACCTTGCCAACAAGCTGAAGCTCCAATACTTTGGCCATCTCATGGGAAGAGACGATTCCCTGGAAAAGACCCTGATGTTGGGAAAGTGTGAGGGCAAGAGGCGAATGGGACAACAGAGGATGTGATGGTTGGACAATGCCATCAAAGCTACCAACATGAATTTGGCCAATCTCTAGGAGGCAGTGGAAGACAGGAGGGCGTCCTCCATGGGGTCACGAAGAGTTGGACATGACTTAATAACAACAACAATCCCAAAATGCCTGGTGGAAGAAAACAGTCACACCTTGCTGCTGGAGTGGAGTTAGACTCAGATTCCACAGGACGGCACTCCACATAGTGAGTGCCAGAAAATTACCTGTCTCTTATGCCTACCTGGTGCACTTCTAGGTTTAGTAGGAGACGTCGCGTAGGGTCTCTGAATGGGCCTCAATACAGATGGTTTCAATTGGCAGAGACATGAGAAAAATATTTCATGGCCATGTATATGGCCCTTGGCCACCCACACTCCTCTGGTCCTGTTTCATCAGACAGACAGACCCATTCCATCCCACCAAAATATCCATATAGGAGCTGGGCTTCACATATCAAGTGGATTTCAAAGGCTCTCTGCAGCATTTAACCTTCCCCAGATACCCCTTTCCCCCAAAATATATGCTAGACTCATCTTTTGTGGTTCATTTTGCCCACTAAATTGGCCCCTTGAGACAGTTTAGTGGCCTATTCTGCCCACTTCTAATTTAACAGAAGGCAGCTCTTGAGATAATTGAAACTGGTGCAGTGGTAAAGTGCTGTTATCATATATATTCTTAGTATTATCTGTTAATTTTCAGAGGATGAATTTTTAGAGAGGTGCATGACTTTTAAAAGTTATGGTCTCATATTCACGAGGAATAGACAGGATTGAGAGTTTTAATTTCAACAAGTAATTTTAATAATACAGAAGCTATTGAGGAACACACTTCACTATTTCTAATAATGCTTCTAATTATAACAGCTGTGATGTTTCTATGATACCTCTTAGAGTTTTCCTCTCTTTGGATGCTGTGAATATATAATGTTTATAAAATATTTACTAAGGAAAAATCTGCTCTTACAATATGCATGGAAAGGCCTTATTACAGACCACCATGCTGTGATTCATTTATTTTCTTTTTCTGCACAAATTGGTTGACAAGGCAAAGTGGAGTTGTAACTATAAATGTGTATGGAAGCAGTTTCGGATTTTATTTTTTCAACCTAGAACGACCAGTTTTAATTCTAGATCACTACCAATTTCTACCCCTCAGATTCAGTTTGTTTTCTTTTACTTTTTCTAGCAATTGGCAGCTTTTAGACTTGTAGCAACTTCCTGTCAGTAATAAATTCAAGAGGTGAAGCTTTTCACATGCCCCCTATTGTAAGAAGCAACACCTGTTGAGTTTTTTCCTATGCTGCTGCTAAAACACTCATTACTTCAGTACAGTTTCATAATGTTTGCTTGGTCTGAATTTATAGATTCTGTTAAGGCATTTTCTCTTGATCATATTTCATAAACTCAACTGTATTTCATTCAAAGTAGTAGTATTTTCATGAAAGGTATGGGGATGGGAATTCAAATCCACTGAATAGTGAAAATCCTTACTGCTCTTGGGAAGTCTTAGATTGTCTTTCACTGGAGATCTTCAGATAGCAGTTAGATGGCCATTTCCCAGAGGTGTAGATTTCCTGTATTGCCAGGGTTTGGCCTAGGATTGGCATGGCATGCTTCCAATTCTACAAGTCTAATAACCTGAGAAGCACTTGATTTCTTCTCAGTTTAATTTTTAAAAGGTGTTTATATTACTCTTCATACAAATTTAAACTTTAAACAAATGAGGACATGCAGCAAATAATAGCACCATTATGGAAATAACTTCTTGTTGCAGGGTTTAGGATTTTTGGTAAATTTCTCTTTTTTGCTACACAGTAGAAGTACAGGGACGTGGTGGCGCTGCGGGCTAAACCACAGAAGCCTGTGCTGCAGGGTCAGAAGACCAGCAGTTGTCAGATCGAATCCACTTGACTGAGACTGAGTGAGCTACTGTTGCTTTGTCCCAGCTCCTCGCCAAACTAGCAGTTTAAAAGCATGTAAATGCGAGTAGATAAATAGATACCACCTCGGTGGAAAGGTAAAACGGCATTCCCTAGTCACGCTGGCTATGTGACAACGGAAACTGTTTTCGGACAAGCGTTGGCTCTACGGCTTGAAAAATGGGATGAGAACCACCCCCTAGAGTTGGACACGACTGGACTGAAAATGTCAAGGGAAACCTTTACCTTTACCTTAGAAGTACAGAAATCTACATAAGACAGTAGCTACAAGTTCCCCAGAGTCCACTCTTTTCCCATTAACTGGCACTCAGTACCTCCCTCTGAGACATTTGTAGGAAAAAAAGTTAAAATGTTTATTTACTTACAATTGCAGACTTTTACTTTCTTGGGCTCCATGATCACTGCAGATGGAGACAGCAGCCACGAAATTAAAAGATGCCTGCTTCTTGGAAGGAAAGCGATGACAAACCTTGACAGCATCTTAAAAAGCTGAAACATCACCTTGCCGACAAGGTGAAGCTCCAATACTTTGGCCATCTCATGGGAAGAGAAGATTCCCTGGAAAAGAGACATCGCTTTGCCAACAAAAGTCCGAATAGTCAAAGCTATGGTTTTTCCTGTAGTGATGTATGGAAGTGAGAGCTGGACCATAAAGAAAACTGACTGCTGAAGAATTGATGCCTTTGAATTGTGGTGCTGGAGGAGGCTTTTGAGAGTCCCCTGGACTGCAAGGAGAACAAACCTATCCATTCTAAAGGAAATCAATCCTGAGTGCTCACTGGAAGGACAGATCCTGAAGCTGAGGCTCCAATACTTTGGCCATCTCGTGAGAAGAGAAGACTCCTTGGAAAAGACCTTGATATTGGGAAAGTGTGGAGGCAAGAGGAGAAGGGGATGACAGAGGATGAGATGGTTGGACAGTATCATCGAAGCAACCAACATGAATTTGACACAACTCTGGGAGGCAATGGAAGATAGGAGGGCCTGGCGTGCTCTGGTCCATGGGGTGACAAAGAGTTGGACACGACTAAACGACTAAACAACGGCGTGTATTGCATTCTTTACTGCACACATACCAGCAATCAAGCAAACAGATCAACAGCAACAAACAACTGCCACCAACCCATGAAAGAGGAATCGAACACTCAGCAGTCTCTTTTTGATTTCCATAAACTGGAAGGAATGATTGGTTAGTGCTGGATAGGCAATAACCCCAGCACAAAAAAATACCTCCCAGTCACTCAAACTGCAGACAACATGAGAGGTTATAAATAAAACTTCAACACTTCAAACTCTTAAAATATTTTTGCTTTAAAACATTTTTTAAAATAACAATTATTTTTGAACAACAGATGGATAGAAGCAACAGAATCTATGTCTCCCACCTCACCCCCAAATAACAGAATAGTTGCCTTGTCAAAATTCTGTTGTCTGCTTGAAATCCATCATTTCACACTTGGATCTAAAAAATCATGGAGGCATCATTTCCTGTTGTGGCCTACAGGTGTGTCTTGCCATTTCCTTGTGGTTGCAGCTATTATGAAGTTGTGAAGGTTTGTGGTTTCTTGTTGCTATGGTTTCTGAATAATATTGTACAGAACAGAGCTGTTTTTTTTAGGGTCCTATGTGCAGCTTATCTTTGGTGAAATATCAAAACTGTGGTTTGCCTGAAGGAATAGAATCAAGGTCCTTTCGAAGTGAGATATTATTTATATGAAATTTATCTGAGAGGAAAAAATAGATGTTTTTCCTCAGAAGATCACCAGGATTCATGACAGTTTATAATATTCTAAGTATCCACAGTGGGAACTTACCTCACCATGTTCACTCAGAAATCTGTTGGAGAAATTAATAATTATGTATACAGCTTGGTGCTGGGAGGAGGGAATTTTCTTTCACAAACTAAAGTGGCTGTCTTCTGCCATTTATCAATTAGCAAAGTCCTTTTCCCCCAGCCTTCAGGCAAGTGCCTGGTCTGTTTCCTTCTAGTTGTTTGTTTGTTTCTCCTTTCACTCTTTCTCTCTAAACATTGACCAGAGCAGACATATATACTCTCTGCTCCTCACTTCTGACCATAAAATCAGCATGGTGGATTCAGCCTTCTGTATTTTATCCTTTTATTCTTCTGATTGTAATTGAAGATCAATTGTAAGTAAAATGTTTTTCTTTTTCTACTGAAGCTTCTTGTAAAGTGATTTTTATATGCAGAAGGCTAGTTTCATTGTGAAAACAAAGGGGTTGGGTGGGATGTTTAGCTATTCTTCACATTTCTCCTGTGCTGCAGCAGTTTGTATTTTTGTACTTTACACTCTGCTAACTAAAAAGGAATTAACCAAAATTTATCCAATAAAATGCATCCTTGTTTGACACCTTTGTCTATAGAAAACCATTCCATCTCTACATATTCTGTCTGAAGCACACTTTACTATCCTTTCTTCTTTTCTTTATTCAGAAGCACCAGAATTTCCACAATCTATTTTTTCTGCCATTCCTCGCATCTCAGATTATGTAACTCTGACAAGCCATTTAGTTGTCAATTTACCTGAATCTCAGCAACACACCTAGAGAGAAGTGTGTAACCCTCCCCTCCACCGTTGTTTTCTCCATGTGTGGCTGAAGAGGACAAGGATCCTCCATGTGTGTAGCCTCCACAAATGAGCAGAACCTTGGAAAACTAGAGTTCTTAGATGTCTGGACAGCCTATACTGTACATCAAGAAGTACTGCCCAGAGTAGACCATGTCTAGATGGGCGGCATATAAATGCAATAAATAAATAAATAAATAAATAAATAAATAAATAAATAAATAAATTCTTCAGCCCCTCCCTGAGAGAGTTGTAAAGGACCAGGCAAGTAACAATTGAATATGGCTATGGTTTTGTCCTTTTTCTTTCAGTCCCAAGTCCTCAAAGCCATTTTGTCCCACTCATAACAGAATACCTGCTTTCTCAGGATTCTCTTCCCTTTCTTCAGGCATCACAGATAGGATCAGGAATGGTTATAGCAGCAGCCTTAGTCAAGAAACCCCAGATGAACACTAGGTCGCTCTCTGTTCCAATGATGTTTATGAAGCTGAATCTAGGAAAGAAGAACCTCAGAGACATCACGGTGGGCGTAAATATGACAGGATATTAAGGGTGCTACTTTCAGTGCTAAATATTTTCCCTCCAGTTTGGAATAGTCCACTATGTCTTTTGACTCCCGTTTGGAATACAGTGAACGTGTTTCAGAGCAATTGAAGGTTAAAATTAGCAGCAATATTTGGATATTTCTGTTTCTTAATCTAAAATGTCTAGCAAAATAGATATGTGACTGTGTAGCAAAATTACATTTTAAGGCTTTTTCAACGTGGATTATGGAAAGGTAAGGATATAGGGTTTTTTTAGAGAAGCACAGAGCGCACCACCCCTCCCTAAGTCACTGAACTCTGAAAAGGCACTGCTGACATTTAGCAGTATCTTTTGTGCCATTTTTAGTACATTTAGCATACTTCCAGGGTGATACACATTAGCCTGTTTTGCTTGTACAACTGGTCTTCAGTCATGAGATTCCTGTGAAGTCTAAATTCACAATCGTGGAAAGGTCGCCTCAATCACCCTTTGTAACATGAACGTGATTTCAGCTATAATTACAGGCAATCACTAACGCCTGTTACTTAGCCCAGACTAATCTCTCTAGCAGGGTTGTTGTAAATATAAAATAAACATGAAGAAGCCTTGAGTTCCATGGAAGAAAGGTGGGATATAAATGAAACTCTGTCTATATTTATTTATCTATCATCATCTTTCTCTATATGCACATGTATATGTAGTGCTTGCTGGATTTAATGCTTCTATATATGTTCAATTTGTTGTTGATATATAAACTGCACATTTTCGTTGTTGTTTAGTCGTTAAGTAGTGTCTGACTCTTCATTACCCCATGGACCAGAGCACAACAGGCCTTTCTGTCTTCCACTGCCTCCCGGAGTTGGATCAAATTCATGTTGGTAGCTTCGGTGACACTGTCCAACCATCTCATCCTCTGTTGTCCCCTTCTCCTCTTGCCTTCACACTTTCCCAGCATCAGGTCTTTTTGAGGGAGTCTTCTCTTCTCATGAGATGGCCAAAGTATTGGAGCCTCAACTTCAGGATCTGTCCTTCCAGTGAGCACTCGGGGTTGATTTCCTTCAAAATTGATATATTTGTTCTCTGCAGTCCAGGGGACTCTCAAGAGTCTCCTCCACCACCACAATTCAAAGCATTGATTGTTTGGCGGTCAGCCTTCTTTATGGTCCAGCTCTCACTTCCATACATCACTACTGGAAAAACCATAGCTTTGACTATGAGGACCTTTGTCAGCAAGATGAGGTCTCTGCTTTTTAAGATGCTGTCTAGGTTTACCATTGCTTTCTTCCCAAGAAACAGGCGTCTTTTCGTACTCCTTTCCCAATTTTGAACCAGTCAGTTGTTCCATATCCAAAACTGCAAATAATGTATAAAATAGAAAGACAGGGAGATTACCCTATAAACACTACTGAAACCAAATATTAATAGATATTTCACAGTTCCAAGGCTTAATTTGAGCCATGGTTTACTGCAGATTAGCCCCAGCATATTGTAAATTGCCATATTATTTCAATGTTTGTTGATGACATGGGGAAGAATAAAAGGTACAAGTATTCTGGGCATGTATAAAATGTTGATTACAAGTCAATCTACACATTAAAGAAAATGCATATTCCCTGTGAAAAGTTCATTTCTTTTCCCATAAGGCAATTTGCTAAGAGATCAATGCCTCAGCTGTCAGACTGACAAATTAAGCCCTTGCTTACTTTTCTATGGCCAATCACAAAAGAAAAGCTGCCTGGAATACAAGGTAAAGAGATGAGAATGCAGTCAGTCATCTTTCACCATTTAAGGAAGCTTAACTTCTAAATACTAACAAAATATCATCTTGTTTGATGCTAAATGATCCCAACCATTTCAAACCCATGGGATTGGGGGGCAGAGGGAGTAGGGATGAAGCTGAGGGTCAGATACAGCCCTGTGTATATTTTACAAATAAAGTCATGGGTCCTACTGTTTGTTTGCCATATGCAGAGGCCTGTGTAAAATGCAGGCTTGCTTCCATTCCAAACCCCTTACTGTGAGCTGGCCTCCTTTTCTGGTTTCTGGCAGAGAAAGAGACAGCATAAACTTTGAGGGCACCAAAAGCATGATTGATTTGAAATGTATAAATGCCCTCTGCCTATGCAGAGAGAGAGAAAGAAAACGATAGCCCCCAAGGGCCCCACTTACCCTGTCTTCCAGAGAGCACTAAGCTACTATAACTCACAGCACCGATAGATGTTGTCTAGGCTTAAGTTATTTGCATTTTGTTGCTCTGTCCGCCTTGCAGTGTTTTTCTACACCTGGGTTTTCTGCATGTTTGTGTGACTGGTTTAGGGCAGTGTGCGTTGCTCAAATTGGAGCCCCCCCCCAAAAAAAGATTTTAAAGGGCAACTCCTTTGACAGCTACCAGGTAAAGTAGGAACTAAGTGTATCAAGCAAAGGATGTTTTTACAATATTGGGGTAGTAATGATAGTGCATCCTGTTCTAGTGAGATGATGACAAATCATCCGTTAGTGTATCTGTTCCATTAGTAAGTAAAGCCAGCATTATTTTCTAGCATGGGAATAGAAATAGAGAATCTGGATACTGTTTCTTTAAATCTCCATTTTAAAGATGACATTTATTAAGGCACAAATCCCAGCAAGTGTCAGTGGTCCTAGATGAGGTATTTATCACACAATTACCCTTCATCATTCACTGGATTTTGCAGGGGTTACAGACAATCTACTCCTCAACCTATAACCTTTTACGGTTTGAATTATAATGGAAAATCTATTAAAGCGGGGGGGGGGGGGAAGCAGTACAGCATTGTGTACTGAGCAGAGAAGCCTGTCTGGAGACATTTTGTGTAGAAGGGAAGGTTTTTTCTGACCATTTATGCAAGAAATGTATGGATACAACTCAGCTTAAATGGTATCTGGTTGAGGCAATCATACTTAGTGATATGATAGTCCCCCCCCCCCCCCCAGTTAAAAGAATTGTCAAGCATCTTGATGATGCAAGTGTACATGTAGGCAGAAATCCTATTCACACTTAGCAGAGAATTAGTCCCACTGAATTGGATGAAACCAACTGGTTCCAAATATACACGAGGAGGATTGTGTTACCTGTCTCTTGGCTGGATCAAGCATAGATATTCTGCAATTGCAACAGTTCACTCTGTCTGTGACTCTGTTGGAATCCCCACACTGTTGCAGTAGATAGGTGAGCATCAGTGATTCTGCATTCCATCAGGGCTTCTGCCTTGCAGAAAACTGGACACTTTTCAATTGGGCTCAAAATAATACAGTTTTGCTGAAATTGTCTAGGTTGACTTCTGTTATTGATCGAAGTTCTGATACAATTCACAGTCTTCTTGACCCAGTGAGATTAGCTGAACAATTGCATGATAAGAAATGTAAATGCTGCCATTTCAAATACAGGCATTATCACTACAAGTACGTATGTATTACTGTTATGAGGACAGTGGGCAGAATCAGAGTAGATTCTCCCCTGCTGGGATGAATAAATTGCACAAGAATGCAGCAGCTTGCTAGTAAATATTATTGGACTCAAGTAATACACCAACTGTGACTAAAGTACATCTCCATCTGTGATGCCCAGTTATCACCCACATGAGTTTTAGGCTATAGATGTAAGTGGGCAAATATAAAGGACTATACAAAATCAGACATACAAAATCAGTATTCGGGCATACCAGGATTAGACAGTACATTTCATGTAAGTATGATCATAGTGTGGGATGGGGGGAGGTCCAGATTAAAAAGGGATAAGCAATAATGACTGTGCAGAACTTTGGGCCTTGGACTGCAACGATAAAAAGTTCACACAGTTTCAACCACACGCAGTTGCCTCTGAGGCAACAAAGTAAAAAAATGCTACTTTCTGTCATGAGAAAAGGTCACATTTGTTGACAGCAGTGGTGGCTTGTAAATGGAATCTTACTGCCATCCGGTTTGTCAGGACCAAACCTGGATCTGAAGTAATGGCCAGCTCTGCACGTCTTATAAAAAGAGGCTGTCACAGGCCTTTAATCACCTGGAGATTTATTTATTTATTTATTTTATTTATATCCCGTCTATCTAATCAGTTAAGATTACTCTAGGCACTACAGATTCTTGTCTCCCATCCACAACCTGTTCTACATTGATCACACTGGCTGGTAGTGGTCTGTTTGAGGTGTTGGTTGCCACCTTTAAAACCCTACAGAGCTTGGGACCCTAATACCTATTGGTTTGCCTCTAGCCATATGTACCTGCGACAAGCTTTTTAAAACTTCCAGCTCTAAAATACGTTAGGAAAATATATTTTTAAGTTGCTGCCCTATTACTTTGGTATTTGCTTCTTTAGCTCCTATCCAACATGAAGACCTTGCAGGGAATTCAAGATGAAATATAAAGCAGAACTAGGACAGCAGGCATTTGGATGTTGTTAATTCTTTAAAAATACTGTATCATATGAGTTTAATATTTAAAATCTTATTTCATTTTATCTGTATCTTCACTATTTCCATGAAGTATTTTGCTGTTTTAGATTGTTACATTTGTTATATGTTCTAATATTTTGTTTATATATCATTCTGGTTTTTCTCAGAGAGAAAAATGACATCTGAATAATTAACTAATTAACTAACTTCCCTTCTGAAACTTCCATAGCTTGACAACTAGTAAAATCTGAAAGCTGATGGTATACTTGGTAAGATCAGAGTTCCTATTTTTCCTGCAAGTGAAAATCAAGAAAGATTCCCTAAAGTTATCTCGGTCCCATCATTAGTTTGCAAAATATATTAAAATCTATCAGAAAATTTGGTAACATTCGGAAGTACTGTATCTGGCAGTTATGATGCAATCTTTCATTTAAGCACCATCTCCCCAAAAGCAAAATAAGAAACTGGTTGATAATTGGAGGTTCATTATAAAAATATTTTGCTTATATACTCCATTTTAATCAATTAAAACTGAGATGAGGTTTACATTTTTGCCATACAGTATAGACTTGCCACTGCTATCACAACATTGAATTCCCTTATAATCTTTAGAGGAGACTGCTTAAACCCAGCCAATTTGAGTGCCATTCCAAAAGGAATACAATTTTAATTGCGCTTGTAGTGCACTCTTTGATTTTTGGTAAACAGTGCACTTTATCTAATAGTTTGTATTTTATAGTAGTCTTGGGCTTTAGTCAGAGGATCACAGTCCTGCAGGTTTCCTCATCTTGCATGCTGCTGCCGCCGCAGCTACTGAAAAGCTCAGAAAACCTGAAAGTGTTTGGAGGTGAACTGGGGACCTTCTTTAATGTGAGTTGGGTGGGTGCAGACTTTCACTGTTTTGTCAAACAAGCATGCCACATATTTATACAGCATAGAGGTTGAAGATATTGTCCTTGTAAAATTCATGGAAAGAATGGGAAAAGGTGGGGGAAAGTATCCCTTCTGTCAGAATACATGTTTTGGCAGCCGACTCACCTTTCCCCATAATTAAGACGAAAAGATGACTCTTGCCCCAGGTATGGTTTTTTCAAACATTGCCCTTTTTGTTGTTATCCTTTAGACACAGGTGAGATGCATCTTTATTTGAAAGAAAGGATCGCATTAGTTAATGAGATATTTTATCCTGTGAGATTTTGGATTGCTGCTTTTAAATATCCAGCATGTCTTTAAACAAATAGGGTAAAATAAGCACAAATCAGCATATAGAAATACATTCCCCAGAGCCTTAATCTTCTTGCTGTAATTCTATAATATTATTTCTGACATTCTGACAAATTGCTTTGACAAAGTAGCTTACCAAATTTTCGTAAAGAATGGATGTGCTTTTAGTGTAGATGCTTTGGAGGACTATGTAGGGTAGAGACGTTTTCTGCAGTTCCTCAAAAAACTACAGGATAAATTTACCTCTGCAACATGGAGACATGAAAATGATCAAATGAACTTTGAGTTGGTGTGCACCCCACTACTCCCAACCAACTTTGGGGCAGTAGGTCCAGGGTCTGCAAAGGCTGGGCAAAGTAGAAAAATGGCTTTGTTGGAAAGTTCATTGTGTCCAATACAGCATTCATTTCACCCTCCTCTGGATTGAGAAGAGCCTTCCTGGAGGAATTTAAAAGCCTAGAAGGCTCATATGGGGTGATGCAATCCTTCAAGTAGCCTGAACCCAAGCCATATAGAGCTTTATAAGTAATAGCCAGCATTTTGAATTGGGCCTAGGAACAGACTAGTAGCCCAATAATGCAATTGTAATAAGGTGGTTACATGCTTCCTGTAACCAGAGGCAGTCCGTAGTCTGGTTGCAGCATTTTGAACCAGTTGAAGTTTCCAAATACTCTTCAAAGGCAGCCCCACGTAGAGTATGTTGCAGTAATCCAAACAATATGTAACTAATGTGTCATCATAGCCTGATTGGACATCTCAGTTAATGGGGATGGCTGGTGCACCAATTTGAACTGTGCAAATGCATTCCTAGCCACCACTGAGACCTCTGCATCCAAGCTTTGGATTGAATCCAGGAGTATAGCCAAGTGCAAACCTGACTTTTCAGAGGGAGTGTAATCCCATCCAGTCCAGGCTGAATGCCTATCCCCTGATTTGCTTTTTGGCTGATCAGGAGCACCTCCATCTTGTCTGGATTAAGTATCTGTTTGTTAGCCCTCATCCAGCCCAGGCAGTGGTCTAGGCACAGAACAGCTTCTTTGGAATCAAATGAGAATGAGAGATAGAATTGAATGTCATCAGCATTTGTCAAGTTTGATTTGGTTTATGGGAACCCTCTCTGGGTTTTCTTGGTATATAGCACTTGGAAATGATTTTCAAGTTTTTCCTTCCTGTAGCACTCTGGGACTGTGCACATTTCCCAAGGCTATAGCGATGACAGGGCAGACGAGCCCTATCAGCCACGGATACCTTGTGTAATTTGGGCTGCTCCTTCTCCTGGGAGGCATAGTGGGAGTTTGAACTCCTGGCCTTTCGCTCTGTAGCCAGGAGTTCCAATGAGCTGTAATAGTTCAGCACGGTTGCCTACCCTGTCTAATGCAAGCATTAGCAGACAACGGTGCTGAAAACATGCAGGCAAGTTTAGTTCTCTCTCTACTTTTTCCATTAGGGAAGAAAGGCTAATAAAATTTAACAGTCATTGCTTACGTTGGGCCAGATGTTGTTATCATAATGGAAGGTCCTCCTTAAACAGAGATTTTTATGGAGGTCTCATGTATCTCTAACAGTCATTCACACTCGGCTCGTAATATGGCAGCCTGTAAATGTGCTTTGTGAGAAACCTATAAGCAGCATATGAGTGCCATAGAATACTCTCACTTGCATTTCTCAGCAACTCATATGAAGAACATGCTGCTTCAGCTCCTGCAGGTGTTACATCAACATCAGAGGATATTCAACAATGTTATTGTGTCCAAGAAAGCTATATCTGCAGATGCAAGCTGAAGAAGCCACATATTTCCTCTCTCCTGCAGTCCCCCCATACTAAAAATATTAAGAAAATATTAAGAATCCAGAGGGCTCAGGAACCTTGGATCAGATTGTAGGTTTCTAGTACTTTTTTTAAGAGAGGTATCAGAGGGAATGGGGGGCAAAAATCCCAACACTTTCATGAGTGTAAAATTGCATTTAGGCCACCCACTATGACTGTAAGTCTGGAGGTGAGAGTAAAGCCCCTCTCACAGGAGTGCCGTCCCTCCCACCTACTACCAACAAGAAAGTGCAGACCCCGCCAATTCCCCCACCCAGGACGATAAGGCCACCAGGAACAAACTCGGGGAAGATAGAGGAGAATTTGAAGAGGTTGAAGGTTGAAGAACGCGGGACTGTTTTGGCGGGAAGAGAATGGAAACCCCAGGTAGAAGTGGAGGCTGGTCTGGGAGATATAAGGCGGGGTGAGGAGGAGTTACCAGCAGGCTGGGAATGGTTCTGGTTAGAGGACCTGTGGACAGGTGAGGTGGAAAAGCTGAGAATACCGAAGGAGGAGGCAGATGCCCGGAGGAGGAGAGAGAGTACAGTACTCCAAAACCATCATATTGGGGTGAAAGAGAAACTTAGGAGTGGAGGAGGAAGTTGAAAGAAGAAGAAGAGAAGGTAGAAAGAGACAAAAGGGAGAGGATAGAATGGACGGTGAGGAAGATGGAAATAAGGGGACATCCTGGGGGCCCCGGCAGGTTCCCCCTGCCTCCAGAGAGTTGGCCCGGTTGGAAGACCAAGACAAGGGCACCGTCCCTTTACTGGAAGGGGAGGCCGGACAGATATTGAGCCAGGGAGATGTTAAAGACTGGCTGGGACAGTGGTTCAGGGGGGAAACCCATTTATCGTTGAAGAATGGAACCCCCTACCCAACCCATTGTTGGAAGCTTGGAATAAGTTTGTGGAAACTGGGTTTTTGTTAAGCAATGCAATAAATGTTACTCTGAATTCTAAACCTCGCAATTCTGATGATTTATCTGGAGTCGAGCAAGAATTAAAACCCAAACCCTCACAATAACGAATAGCCATTGATAGCTTTTTCCTTGAAGTCCCTCAGTCTAAATGTCAGTGACCACTCAAGCAGGCTCATAAAGAGAGACATGGTCCTTGAGATAGCTTGGACCCAAGCTAAGTGTTGATTTCTCACGTCTCTTCTCCTCTAGAACTGTTGGACTTAGTTCATAATTATAGCATGCATATTTAGGGATGTTCAATAAATTAAAAATAATACAATTACTTGGTTAGGATTTCTTAGATTGTATGGCAAGCCTGCTGATGGTTACCTTAAAGGCAAGTAGTCCAGTGTCTATCCCTGAAAAGCATCCACTACCAGCCACCACCGTCCACGTTAGTTTTATGCAGTCTAAGCAGAAATAATTGAAATTATAATTCTTGTATAGTTACATTTCAAAACATTTACATTTGGATGAAATAATGAAATATAAAATAGTATTGTCGGCTGAACCTTAGCTAGAATTTGATTGTTTCTTACCATGCACACAAGATAAATAACAGAAGTTGCCACAATTCATTGTCAAAGTAGCATTTATATGTTGATGGCATGCCAGGTCCTGCACCTAGTTATGTAAGTAGCACTGCCAATTAGCCACAATGAGCTGCATCAGTTTCTGTGACTTCTCTTCCACATGCAGTGATGAGCAATAGAATTCTGTCCTTAATCGGTCAATGTTGCAAACAAAAGCCTGTTTTAAACGGGATGATGTGTGTTTTCAAAAATGTAGCTGTGCATGAATCCACACATTTATTGACATATCCAATGCATGGAAATTGATACAAATTGTACTTTTCAATTAAAAATCCTTTTTTTTTCTGATGTCAGAAACGTATATTTTTTCTTTTGTATCTTGGGCTACCTTTGTATTCTCAAACCTAATGTCATATATGATTTTTCAGCAGGATAGCCTTGTCATTCTGTTGCACTTTAAACAACAGGGGGTTCCTGGAGGATTGAACTGGGGGATGCCAAGCAGCCTACGGACTGCAATTTGCCCACCTGTTCTAAAAGAGGTTCTATGGCTTGCTGATTTTGATTGACATTAGTGTGTTTCAACCATAAGAAACAGACTTGGTTTCAACCATGGAGAACAATGTGGGATGTCTTTTAGCTAATACAATGCTGAAAACCACTCATGCTGATGTATTATTATTGCTATGTAGGAGGCCTGTAGCCTGAAATGTTATCACAAAAGGTTGCCCCAAAGAAAAGAGGGGCATAAATTGATGTGAAACAGGAGCAACATGAACATTTATCCATTTAATGCTATGTAATTTAGTTAAATACTTTAGGTTTACAGGTGCCTTCTATGTGCAACTGCTTACTTCGATTCTCAGGTGACTGATGCTTGATTCTAATCAAAACTAGAAGTTATCTCTACTCGAAATAGTACTGAATGAGCCAATAATATTTGCGATGTGCAAATATGCAGCCACAGTCCCATTGATGATGTTCACAGTGTTTCGTCTAGCTTTTGGTGCACCAGGGCTGAACTACAGGTGGTGATGTTGGAGGCCAGGAGCTCCACAGCCTTGAGGGACCAGCCATAGTACTGCGGGTGCCATGTTTGTGAATGGTGTTTTTTAACCTTTTAAAAAAAGCTTTAAACAGGAAGTAGGGCAGGCACAGTGTGGAGGGCAACTCCAGGCATACCCAACCAACCAGCTTAATCAAATATGTACTCAGAAGGTTTTTGGGCCTGCTTGGGTCCAAATGTGATAGCGTGGTGGCGCTGCGGGCTAAACCGCAGAAGCCTGTCCTGCAGGGTCAGAAGACCAAGCAGTCGTAAGATTGAATCCACGCGACGGAGTGAGCGCCCGTCGCTTGTCCCAGCTCCCGCCAACCTAGCGGTTCGAAAGCATGCAAATGCAAGTAGATCAATAGGGACCACCTCGGTGGGAAGGTAACAGCGTTCCGTGTCTAAGTCACACTGGCCATGTGACCACGGAAGATTGTCTTTGGACAAACGCTGGCTCTATGGCTTGGAAACAGGGATGAGCACCGCCCCCTAGAGTCGAACATGACTGGACAAAAATTGTCAAGGGGAACCTTTACCTTTACCTGGGTCCAAATTCTGCTGAGAAATGAAGGTGTTAGTCAACTGGAGCTGCAGCTCTGCTCTCTGCTGTGCATCAGAACTTCAGTTTAAAATAAAATAACAGAACTTTCCCACAACTATTAGGGGCTATCTGTGATTCTACCCGTTTCCAGTGCTGCTTCCTCATCTGTCTAGGGAGACTGGAGAAAGAGAGGAGGGGGAAAGAGAAGGAAGAGGTCCCTTCTTGGGAGGGGGGAAGAGAGAGGGTGTCAGACATGCTGGAAGTGTGTCGCCAGGTGCTCACAACAACCTCTTTAAAAGGTATATGATGAAAGAAAGGAAAAGAGACTTTCTTTCCAGATTCCTATGAGGATATTTGGAACAAGGTGCAGGATGTCAAGATGCAGTAGGGTGGTGGGGAGATGAGAGTGGAGAAAATGAGAAAAAAAGTATAAACGGCAAAACAGTTAGGGTGGCATGTGGGGGGGGGGGTTGGGTTATTTTATTTATTTATATAATTTATACACCACCTTTCTCCTCATAGAGACCCTAGGTGGCTTACAACAAATAAAATTATAAAATAAACACAATTTTAAAATACTATATAAATATGATATTAAAAACAATGGAACCTGTATTAAGATTAAAAATCAAGAATGAAAATTTTAAAACATTTTAAATTCTGTTAATTAAAAAAAAACATCATTCCTAAGACAATGTGTTGCTTAAAAGCCTGTTTGAAAGGGAAGGTCATGGCCTGATGACGGAAAGGCAAAAGGGAGGTGGCCAACCTGGTTACCCCGAGAACATCTTGCCCAGGCCTGCCTCAAGCCTGGCAATGCTGCTGCTTCTAGCTTGGGGTTAAATGCAGCAAATTGGAGAAATAATGTAGAAACTGCTTGGTAGAATAAGGTGGAAAGGGAACCTTGCCACTCTAAAGGTATCAAAATTCACAGTTGAGAAATAACTCAGTGGTTTAGGCATCTGTCTGCAGAGCCACAGGTTGTGAGCTGGACTCCTCCCTGTCCCTTCTTGACAGGAGCTGGAGTTGATGTTCTGTAGGATCCCTTCCCGTCCTGCAGTTCTAAGATTATTATGATAATGATTATATTATTATTATCTGGCATTTAAATTAATTAACTTATTTACCTTAATTGCTTATCAGTTCAGTTTCACAAAGCTGTGTTGTAATTTTAGTGGATGATACCACTTTATATTTTTTAAAGAATGGTGCATTCAAATCAAATGTGCACAGCAGGAGGTTTTACAATGCATGACCTTCTGACTAGTCTTCCCATCATGGATGCCCTCCTGGTAGGCAGAGTGACAGGCAAACAATTGCTGAAAGCTGTCAGAAATGGAATTTATAGATGCCCAACTCTTGATGTAAAACATGGAGCTTATTTTTTTAAACAAGGTACTGATTCCCCCCTCACCAAACCCGACTGAAAATGGATTTTTAATGCTGCAAGAATCAATATTAATTTGCATACTGCACGTAGCTTACAGTTCTCTTCCTAGACAGTTGTCTGTTTCTACAGATAAAGAATTATGAAAGCTTGTGTAATGCAGTGGTTGGGCTTGGATTTAAGAGATCCAGAATCTTGTTTTCACTGAGCCATGAAACTTGCTAGATGAGGTTAGGCCAATTACGTTCACTCAGACTGACTGATCTCTCGGTATTGTTGTGAAGATAAAGAAGGAAGGAAGGAAGCCATGTATACCACATTTTTGTTGGTTTGACCAAATTATATGGCACCTTTCTCCTCATTGGGGACCCAAGGCAGCTCACAATCAATGTAAACACCATAATAAACGGGGGGGGGGGGGAGAGCAGTAAGATACTATACAATATTAAAACTTTGGGGTCACTGGAGAAATGGTGGTGTGTAAATGTGAATAACCTATATATTCAGAATTATGTCAGAGATGCACTTTACAGCTATAACAGAAGTATGAAAAAGATTAATCCTTAGGAGATAATAATCTAGAGGAATATACTGCAGTCTAGAGCAGTTCATTTGATGAATGGATTTTAACGAAAACTAAGCAAACAACCCCGAATGTACTGGAGAAGAACAAATGGTTTAGCAGAGCTGACTCTGGAGCAAAAGAACAGAATGAAAACAGTATGGGTTGTAATTTGTGGTTGTGCCATTTCCAGTATATAGACGATTGTCTTGGGGTCATCTAAGAACTGTACCAAACAGATGGGTAACTTTTCACCTGATCTTCTGGTCATGCATGTACAACATTCACTGTCCTCAGTATGCATAAATAGAAGCACTTTCACATATGGTTTTACTGGAAGGACTGATGACACAAACACAGTGAGAATTCCTTCTTTGCAATTTGTATTTCACTACAACAGTGTACACAAGCAATTTGTTGCTGTTCTTATGTGCCACCAAGTTGTCTACGACTTACAGTGGCCCTGTGAATAAGCGATCTCCAAACTGTCCTGCCCTCAACCGCCCTGCTCAACTCTCATAAACTCAAAAACACAAGCATTGTTCTTCATTTTTGTGGGACCCCTTTTTGTGTTGATTTTTAAAATTAGCATATGTACAGGCAGTTGCACAGATTACTGTACGCGTATACAAACTCCTCCTGTACATGTGTATGTGTGAATGACATAGCTTAAACATCCATTTTGTTTGATGATAAATAATCATCGGTTTAAAAGAAACATATCATTTCTAAGCTTGCTTCATTGCTCCTAATCCTGATTTAATATGTCAAAGCTTCAAGCGGAATATTAACATTCAGAGCAGCAGCCAGCATACAGCAGAAATTGTCTGCTGCATCCATTTAGTGGGGTGAAAGAAATACACAATGAACTGTGAAAAAGTAAAATTAGGAATAACATACTTGGTGAATGCATGCTCACAGGGATCATAATTACACAGGCACAGCAGGAAAACTACAATAAATCACCTTTCCTTGGCCCAAAGGCCAAATTCCAGATAGGCTACATGAAGGGAGGCAAATCTAGTTGGAACAGTACAACAGTGGAACCAATTACCTCAGGAGGTGGTGAGCGCTCCAACACTGGAGGCATTCGAGAGAAAATTGGACACCCATCTGTCAGATCTGCTTTGACTTGGATTCCTGCACTGAGCAGGGGGCTGGACTCGATGACCTTATAGGCCCCTTCCAAATCAATTACTGTATTATCTAATTCCATAACTAGGGGCATGATGTGGGGCAGATGCACGTCTCCACCAAAGATTCAAAGTACAGGTACAGGCTTACAGAAATAAGCCTCGGTATAACATTTCTTTTGCCTCTGGAACCTAGCTCAATTCCGTAGAGTATATGTTAAATTATCATTTTATTTCTTATTTATTTATTTATTTATTTATTTATTTATTTATTTATTTATTTATTTATTTATTTATTTAATTTTATTTTATTTTATTTTATTTTATTTTATTTTATTTTATTTTATTTATATCCCGCCTATCTGGTCAAGCGAGGACCACTCTAGGCGGCTAACCATCTTAAAATAATACAGTAAAAATGTAAATAAACAGTTCTAAATCACAACAACACTAAATTACGATGCACAAACACAAAACATAGAACAGTAAGGGGGAAAGAAAGAGGTCATGAGTTATGTGATGGGAAGGCCTGCCAAAACATCCAAGTTTTTAATTGCTTCTTAAAGGTACCCAGCAAGGGAGCCCCGCGAATCTCAGGAGGTAAGTTGTTCCAGAGGCGAGGAGCCACTGCCGAGAAGGCCCGATTTCTTGTCTTTTCCTTCCGGGCCTCCCTCGGCGTTAGGCTCCTCAGCCTCACCTCCTGGCTCGCACGACTGACACGGGTAGATCTTGGTGGGAGAAGGCGTTCCGCCAGATATCGAGGCCCTAAACCGTTTAGGGCTTTATAGGTAAGCATCAACACTTTGAAGTCTTAAACTCTGGGATCGACGGTTTAAGAAGGATATAGAGAGGCTGTAATGTATCCAGAGGAGGGCAACTAAGGATGATAAAAGGTGTGGAAAGCAAGCCCTGTTAATAACAGTTGAGGAAATTGGGGATGTTTGGCTTAGAGAAGAGAGGACTGCAAGGCAACATGCTGGCTGTCCTCAAATATTTGAAGGGCTGTCGTGTAGAAGACGGTACAAGGTTGTTTTCTCCAACAGCAGAGAGTGAGACTCACTGTTATGGATCCATACTGCAAGAGAGGAAATTTGTATTAAACACGAGGAAGAACAGAAGTGGTGGATTCTCATTCATCTGAGTTTTTGAGTGGAGTTTTTGATGGCCACCTGTCAGAGTGGCTTAAGTGGTGAATTGCCTCCTTAATGACCCTTGGAGTCTTTACAGCTGTACAACTGTAGGATTGATTATTGGTGGCTGGTACCCACTGAAGCTGGAGGGGCAGGGAAGGTAATTGCAGGTGGAGACTCAGAAGTACATGGCACTGCTCTTCTATGCTTGCAAGGAGCAGAGCTGTTGCCAGAGTGTAACATGTGACAAAGGAGTTGCAGAAACTTATTGGCACTGCAAGGGAAATGTTAGTGAGCTACAAATGCAACCAAGCTTTTCTCAAATGTGATTTCAGAGTTATGAGAAAGAGATTTTAAATAAACCTTTTGTCTCCATCACCCCACCCCTTTACAGCTGAAAAATACACATTTTTTAAATCTTCTCTTTGCAAATAAAACAGAAAAACCCCCCAAGCCTCTGTTTGTGAAGACTTTTTGGCTTTAATCTTCCTGGTTCCAAAGACAAAAAGAAGCAATCCAAGTAACAGTACCAACAAAGAGTGAGAAACACTCATTAAAAGAATGTGCACCTAATGTGGCTCATCATTATAAGACTATTCCCCTAATATGGATCATAAAGAATGAGCTCAGGAAAAAAATGTGAAGAAGCAAGCAAACACAATACAGATAATTTGTACATTCCTGTGCAACTCTTTAACTCCAGAAATAAACAGATGAAAGAAAAATGTGATCCAAAATAACTAAATTATTTCTTCCCTCCCCAAAAAAGAAAGGAGCCAGAGAAGATTTGAAAAAACAGGGGGGGAAAAGGATTGCATCCCCCATATGGTGAATTACCATCTTGTATGTTTTCCTGGGACGTGGTGGTGCTGCAGGTTAAACTGCAGAAACCTCTGTGCTGCAAAGTCGGAAGACCAGCAGTCGTAAGATCAAATCCACGCGATGGAGTGAGCTCCCGTCGCTTGTCCCAGCTCCTGCCAACCTAGTAGTTCGAAAGCATGCAAATGCGAGTAGATAAATAGGTACCACCTCAGTGGAAAGGTAATGGCGTTCTGTGTCTAGTCGTGCTGGCCACGTGACCACGTAAACTGTCTACGACATACACTGGCTCTACGGCTTGGAAACAGGGATGAACACTGCCCCCTAGAGTCGGACATGACTGGACTAAATGTCAAGGGGAACCTTTATCTATGCTTTCGTAAGAGCAGCTTCTGACAAACCCATTCTGGTGTAGTGGGTGGAGTGGTGGACTAGGACTCAAGAGACAGCAGTCTCAATTCCTCGCTCAGCCATGGAAACTCATTTGGAATTTATCAGGCAAAATTCAAAGAAACAAAACAAAACAAGACAAAAACATGTGGCACCTTAAAGACTATTAATGTGAGCTTTTGCGGATAAGTCCACTTCCTCAGACATATTGGGAAAAATGAAATTTGGAGTGGGCGTGGTAAAACTATTTCTTAATATCTTACTAGTTGTAAAAACTGTATTAGGTCTTTCTAAGTTGGTTCTGACTCAAGTGTGTATAACACACACAAACCCTGCCAAGCAGTGGGGCTTCTTTCTGAACAGATGGATGTAAGATATCTAGAAAATTATCTTCACTTTTAAAATGCTTTCTCCTGCTCATGCCTGTTCAGAATCAATTCAAGTCCTGTGGCAAAGGAAACCTCTCTTCCACAAACAGCTATCCTTTCCTCCAGCAAGCAGCCTCCAATAGGAAATATGGGAGAAACAATGCTTCAGACAAGGAAATCTGCTTTAACTATCTCAAGTCTGAGCATGCAAAAAAATCTATAGGGGCTCAATTAAAAAGGGCCAAATGAACATCATGTGCTCCCACATGGCACACTCACTCACAAATCTATCCCCACACCTACACACACATGCAATTACACTCTAAATAAAATGAAAAGCAAACCCCCCCCCCTTTGCTTCAAAATCAGTCTTTCAAATCACGTTGTATGTTGATTTGCTTCTCTTCTCAGATTTTGTGCTCAGAGTGCTCAAACAGCAGAGACACACCAGAAGTGGCCAGTTCCTTCCTTTGCCCAATGTGTCAATGAGGGAGCCATGTGTAGGTACAGAAGAGCAATTACCACTGAAGGGCAAATTTGCTTTTAAGACGACTGCCATAAGGTGCCTCTGAAACACAATCTGTGTCTGAGGATTATTAGGCTTGCTGAGGTGCAACAGTGAGGTGCAACAGTGCCCCTTGAGGTGAAACAGTGCCCCTTTCACCCTAGACTAGTTTCTAATCAATAATGCTCCTGCTTGGCATGAATAAAGTCCAAGATTCAGTATACAGTGGTGCCTCACTTTACGATTGCCCCGCATTATGACGAATCTGCTTTAGACGATGGTCTAAATGGGGGAATTTCGCTTTGCAATGATTGGTTCCCTGCTTCGGGAACCGATTCTTCGCAAAACGATGTTTTTCTAACAGCTGATTGGCAGTTTCAAAATGGCTACTGGGTAATTAAAATGGCTCCCGGCTGTATTTAGGGACGGATTCCTCGCTATACAGGCAGTGAAAATGGCCACCGTATGGAGGATCTTCGCTGGATGGTGAGTTTTTGCCCTATTGGAATGCATTGAATGGGTTTCAATGCGTTTCAATGGGGCTTTTTATTTCACTTTAGGATGTTTTCGTTTAACAGCGATTTTCCTGGAACGGATTATCGTCGTTAAGCGAGGCACCACTGTATATTGGCCCTAGTTTAAAAGGATTACATAGCAGCTAATGAGAAAGATAATTTCTTAAGGTGTAGAAAACCACCAACAGTCACCAGTGCTGGTCTAGAGGGACAAATGCTTTCTGACCTCTTATAAGGGAATTTCCCAGGTTCCTTTGAAATGTCACTTTTGTGTATGTCTTGGTAGATTTGCTTCCTTCCCCTCAAGTATTTCCGTGTCCACATATTTTAGACTACATAGTCATTACAGTTTATCTACCTGTCCGCTCCTCATATGGAGGTTTAGCCCCACATCTACTACAGTAGTCTTGGGGGATGGAGGTAACCCTGTGAAAAGGATATGAATGATGGACTAAACGGGGCAGCCAAACGAGAATGTAGTGGCTTAATTACCAAATAATCTACTGTATGCTAGAGCACAGAGGGAAGAATGAAGGTCAAAATATTTATTTATTTATTTATTTATTTATTTATTTATTTATTTATTTATTTATTTATTTATTTAGTCAGTCAGTCAGTCAGTCAGTCAGTCAGTCATTTCATGCACTTACATACTTAGTTGAAGCATTATTCAAGTTGGTTTTCAACATCATAGTGAAACAATAACGCCAACCACCCAACAAATCGAAAAAGATCCCCAGTGAGCACATTCAGTGAACACATTCCAAATGAAGACAAAGAAAGATACACTTACAAGAGGACTTCTATGGGAGCCCATTCCATATGATGAGGGCCACAATAGAGAAGGCATGATTCCTGGTGACAAGCTTCTTTGCCTCTCTTTGCGTGGAAACCTGGAGAAGCAGGGCTGGTGAAGAGCAAGGGACATGGGCCAATGTTCTGAGAGAAATATGCTGTCAGAAATAAGGGCCCCCTCAAACTGTTTAGCGCTTGATAAACTAACACTAAAACCTTGAAACTGACTCGGAAAACAACGAGCCAGTGCAGACGAGCTCAAACCAGCAAGATGTGGATAGAACTTATTCATAGCTGACATCAATTGAGCTGCTGCATTCTGGACCTGATGTCATTTTTGAGTCAGCCTCAAGGGAAGCCCCACATAGACAGTGCTACAGTATCTGATTTTAGAGTTCACCAGGACATGGACCAATGCTGTCAGGGACTCCCTCATCAAGGTACGGATTTAACTGGGCAATAAGTCTAAGCTGGTTAAAGGCTCACGTGATGTTCCAGAGATAAGGCCAGGTCCAGGAGCACTCCCAAGTTACAAACATGCTTTCTAATTGGAAGGAGAACTCCCTCCCATCTAGGTAAGCTACCTCCCAACCTTTTTGGCGTGCCTCCCAGCAACATGAATCAGCTTCAGCAGCCACATGCCTAACTCACGGAGTGGTCCAGCGAGCCATTCTGTTAATGTATTGTGCTTATTAGCAAAATAGCTGGCTAGCCCACTCAGTGGTTTAGGTACCTGGCTGCGGAGCCAGAAGTCGGGAGTTTGATTCCAAACTGTGCCTCCTGTGAGTAGAGCTAGCCTGTGAAAGCACTACTTAGCTTAATGTTGTTAAGTATCTGACCAGTTAATGTTTCCCCTGCAAGATACTTCTTTTATCCGTTTATCTTACTATTTGTATAATCATTAAAATCTTTTCTTCTGTTATTTACTTGGATCAATTGATGGTTTAGAGATCTGACTAGAGAGGATGTTTGAGGATTTAAACTAAGCTAAACAAACATTGTTAAATAGTATGTGCAAATATTCAGATGTAGTAACTGCATTCCAAGGGCAATGCTGTATGATTAATGTGGCACTGACTACTTGCATTTTATATATTTGAATGTTTGATCTGTATAGTTCTTAATTTACCAGGAAATCTTCATATTATTCCAAATTATAGTCATTGTGTGTATAATCAACTGTACATTTTTGGTATCTACTTAGATGCCTATTCCAATTGAGTATGCATTCTTTCGGACAAGTTTAACCTCTGAGATTTTTAGGAAAAGGAATGATATGATCTTTCAAAATTGTCCACGGATGTTTGATATAGAGTCTGCACAAATATTATTGATTGATTGATTGATTGATTGATTGATTGATTGATTGATTGGTTGATTGATTGATTGATTGATTGATTGATTGATTGATTGATTGATTTACTTACTTACTGCCTATCTGGCCTATGGCTGGTTCTGGGCAATTCACAAAATACATTACATTGCACTTATTAATCACTTTGATTCTATTAGAATGGTAGGAGAAACCAAGCAATGTTTCTCTGGTGACCAAAGGAATTTCAATTATAAAAATCAAAATCAACATCATTAATAGGTAAAGAGATTGTACAATTTTTTTGTTCCCACATATATACATTTCCGAAACAGGTGTGTGTGTGTGTGTGTGTGTGTGTGTGTGTGTGTGTGTGTGTGTGTGTGTGTGTGTGTGTGTGTGTGTGTGTGTGTGTGTGTAGGTTTAATGGGTGGTTTGAGACAGGAGTGTGTGTGTGTGTGTGTGTGTGTGTGTGTGTGTGTGTGTGTGTGTAGGTTTAATGGGTGGTTTGAGACAGAGGATCCTTTTGCTAATGTAACCCATATGGACTCTTTGGTTCAGTCTGGAGGATGTGAAAATCTTAGGAAAGCGCTGTTTTCCAAAATTCCAATTTAGAAAGAGACAAGGAATGGAGGATGATAGACCTTTATAGCCCTGGTTTAGGTAATAGAATTTTTATATGTTTGTACAGGAGGGGCAGTGGAATAGTGAATCCATGTAGTGAGATTATGGATTTGTATCTGAATTTGTGTTTCATTTTAGAGCCTTAAAGATTGTATACCTCAAGCTATTTTTCTTTGTGTGTTAGAACCTCTCTCCTGGTGACCCATTTTGTTTTAAAGACACATTTTCACTTCTTCATATTTCCCTTAGAAGCAGGTCCTGCTCTGACACCGTGTTGGTGAATGGAACTCAACGGGTATATATCTTGTTGCGTCCAGTTTGGACTGTACTTCCGTAATTGTAATTGTTGACTTATTTGAAAAAATAATAATAATCCACATCTTTGTAAAGTTCATCACCTTGTCATACTCACATAAGGAAGACAGCCCTATAGAACCCAGAGAATGGTACACTAATAATCAAAAGGAATTATGCAGTTATTTTATCTGATAGTGGTTTTTTTAAATTAACATGTTCCTGCGTTGTTGCTGGTGTGGAGACCAACCAACCCCCCGAGTTTGGAGGTTGCATAATGGCAGCAGCCACATGGTTGGGGCCAGCAGGAAAACATCTGGCTCTCACACACCCCCAACAGGAAGGGCGGCAGGGAGGGTCAGGAGTGGCTGACAGACTGGAAGAGGCGTGGTCTCTGCACCAATCTGCAGGCAGGATTCAAAAGGAGGAGCCAGGTCTGTTGTCACAAGTCGGTTAAGCCATTTCAGGCATTGGGATGGGTCACAAAGGTCACAGGCAGGGGCTGGCAGGTCATGAACGGTGTGGAATGCCTAAATGGGAACTGGGGGGGGGGTTCAGCTGTCCCAAATCAGGTGGGACAGTTGCCACCACCCCTGGTTGGTGAGGAGCCATGAGGCGGCATATGTCCATGTGGCTCCACAAAATCTGCCATTCCAAGTGGTTTCACAGGAGAGATCCTGTGGAGATGGTGGGTAACATCAGGTGGCATTCCCCCCACCCCGAGCAGGATCCAACCCAATGCTTGCCAGGTTAACTGCTGCTGTAATTAATAAAGTTTTGGCTATTTTACTCCAGTTATGGTGTGTGTGCCTGTTGTTTTGGGAATGGGGGCTAGGGCCTCCTTAGCAGTAGGCCAACAACATAGTTACCCTAGGTGGAAAAAGCAATGAGAAAGCACAAACTGGCTGAAAATGGAAGATGATGTTGTCTGGATGCATGGTCATATGTCCTCCTCCTTTGCATTAACATATTTTTCTCTAATCCTATGCCTAAAGATACATGAGTCTCTAGAGTTCTGATTGTTCTTGCTTGATGTACTGAGTCAGCTGACATTGTGCTGGGCAACTGGTCTTTATCCATAGCCACTGCTACCACTGTGAATAGAACTGCTGGAACTAATGGAATAGGAACTATAAATTATTTTCTGTCTCTGTGAAGTGTAAAACCCAGGCCTCTTGTTATTTGGCATCTCATCCTCCTGCAGGCAGTATTGCTATATCTGGGACCATTGCCAGCATTTTCCGTTTCTTGAGCTTTTTCTCTGAAGGCATAATCTCTTTATTAATAAGTTCAAAACATTTATCACCGAGTTAGTCATATAGGGGCAGGAAAGAATTTGAGCGAATCCAATCAAAGTTCCCAAGCTTGGATCCTCAGATGTTCTTGGACTAAAACTCCCAGAAATCCCGGCCAGGACAGCTAGTGGTGAAGACCTCTGCCACTGTGATAAACTAAGAGCACCTGAACCCAGTAGAATTAAGAATCAGTTTTTTCCAAGATGTACCTCCCCACTATAATCAATCCAACCACACTCTGGATGACAGTGTGTATTGATCTATATGTAAAAATTGCACATTCCCATGCTCATTTGGAGAAAGAGAAGTATGGATTGGGTAGTATATAGCTAATCTCCCAATTCATGCTTCCCTTTCTCTAAATGACTGTGAGTAGCGTTTGAGGGAAGATTCACAATGAAGGCGTTGCCTTGTGTGAACTAGCTCTCATAGAGTTTACTCATATAATCCAAAATTGATGTAGGCATAGAAAAAAAATGCTGGAGTTTTGGGTTGTTTCTATAGGGCATGGCAAACTTTCTAAAACAGACTTTTAAAAACTATTGTTAAATTCCAGCACTATTTTTTGAGGAGAATCCAAAGGTCAGAGTGTGTAGTCAACAAAGCTTTCATGGGTCTGTCCCCTTGGATTCATTTTTAACCTGCCAAGATGAGAAAGGAAAAAAGGAAGTTTCATAAACTTCTCCCCAGCTCCTTATTTGCATCATCAGGCCTCATCTGTTGAAACTAATCCCTTAAAATAGAAGGATTAATGCTAGACGTGAGCACTGTTTTTGAGGGAAATGAACCAAATCTGGGTATTTAGATGTGTTTTATTTGGCGATGACAAAGTGGAGCAAGACAGACTAAATTGCTCTGGCGTGGGATGGCCATTTCAATGGATCACGCATGTTCAGTCCAGAGGCATTGGAGATAAAACAGTACCACAAAGAAGATGTGTCGTGGGGGAAGAAGTTTCACAGCTGAACTACCAATGGAGTCCTGAGCATTCCTGGGCATCTGAGACTCAGGAGGAGTCTGGGGTAGCTCAGAGTGGGGCCACTGGAGTCTGTATATCCCTTCTGCAGCTTTGTTTGTTTGATATATCGCCCCATTAGTGCAGAAGTACTATTCTGGGTGGTTTACATCAACTAAAAACTATGCAAACATACATTTTAAAAAAGAACTTAAAACAAATAGCTGCAATAATTAGAAAAGGTTTCTTTAAAAAAGCATGTTTTAGTTCTTTCCCAGTAGTTCTTTAGTTCTTTCCCAGAGTAGTCAGTTGACTAGATGGGAGGGGTATAAATTCCATAAATAAATAAATAAATTTCCCACACCCTAAGGAAATGCTGAAATTTTCTCCCAAGAATTCATCATTTTGCATTTAGGAAGGATAGAAGGGTGCTACATTGTTTTTAAGTTTGCTGCTGCATTTTACAATTTTTATATTGACATTAATCACTTTAAAAAAATTTCTATCACACTATCAATTTTGTGTTCTCTGTGTGTGAATTTGGATGAGTGAATGTGTTCTTCTTTGTGTGGGCTTTGATTGGATAGGTCACAATAATTTTAGGGACCATCTTTCCCTCTCCTCTCTTTTCTACTTTAGCCGCTTCTCTCCTGTTGCTGCTTTGTCCTTTAGAGTGGTCTGGCACTCTAAAAAACAAGAAATGAGGGTTCCTTTAGAGTGCAAAGCACTATTTTGGAGGCAACTCTCTCCACACACCTGAAAAAGTGCATAACTGTCTGAAATGTAAGCACACTGAGCCCTCTTTTTAAGGTCTTAAAATGATTGTGGTGTATAGCATCCCCATGCTGGATCATAGCCCTTTAGTTTCCTTTTTGCATTAACAGCAGCAGCAGCAGCAACAACAACAACAACCATCTGGAAACATACAAATTATGAGAACAAATTGGTTTAGGTCCGAGTGGGTGAGTCCCAAACCATATAACAAATATCTGGATACAGATGGCACTCAATAATGGGGTCAATGCACACATAAGCAACTTTATTCTCAAAATTGTCTAACAAATGTGTCATAGTAGGCCTTTGTGGGCTGTGCTATAATATTCCCAGGTCCCAGATGTAATGTCTCTTCCAGAAGGTTACCGAAGGATACAGTGAAGGTGGTCAGAATCACCACCATCACAAAGTAGGCACAACAATGCGATCTTACTTATACCCATTTGTAAGCATCATGAAATCTGTGCCATTTTCCTTTTAGTTATTGTCCTAATATTTCATTACTTCCAGCTGGGTCCAACAGTGCTGAAGATAACACTTGAGAGCTATTGTGAACAAGAACCCTATTTACCTTATCATCCCATAGTGAGATGAGAGGCCCACCTGTTGCATCAGTTATGTATACTGGACAATCTCCCAAAATCTTCCATAAATCCCTAGAGGTGACTAACATGAGGGGAAACTATCATCTTTAGATTGCTGGTAATGTGATTCTGAAGATGTCACTGAACCATGTGGAGAATAAAGGGAGAATAAAGAGAGGATGGTGTCCAATCAGCTTCAGGCTGTCTTGGATGAAACCAGTGCCCTGGATCCATTCCATTTGGGCTTCAGACCGTGTCACGGTACAGAATGGCATTGGCTGCCCTGCTTGAAGACCTACTGAGGGAGGCTGATAGGGGCAAAATGTCCTTGTTGGCTCTCCTTGATATCTCAGCCACCTTTGATACCATCGACCACGGTATTCTCCTGGGACGGCTCTCTGGGTTGGGGATCGGTGGCCTGGCTCTTGCCTGGCTCCGGTCCTTCTTGGAGGATCATTCCCAGAGAGGTCAGCTTGGAGAGAGTGTATTGGCCGCGTGGCTCCTCAATTGCGGGGTGCCGCAGGGCTCAATAATCTCTCCAATGCTGTTTAATATCTATATCAGGCTGCTGGGTGGGGTCATCCGGGGGTGTGGGGCTTCGTGTTAATCAGTATACTAATGACACACAGCTCTACATCTCCTTTTTCCCAACAGCAGTGGATGCCAGTGGATGCTGTACTGCAATGGATGCAGGAGAATGGGGCTGAACCTGAACAAGATGGAGGTTTTGAGGGTAGGTGCCCCTCCTATCAGTGGTTTGGGAATCTCCCTCTCTTTTTTGGAGGGGGACTCTCACCACAAAGAGTGAAGTTCACACCTTGGGTGTCCATCTTGACCCAGCGCTTACCATGGAGCCCCAGGTAACATCTGTGGTACACACTACCCTACATCTTTGGCGGATTGCCCAGTTGTGCTCCTATCTTATGTTGGGGCTTTCACCTCTCTGGTTCATGCACCCATAATCTCAAGATTAGGCTACTGTAACATGCTCTACGTGGGTCTGCCCTTGAGATTGATGCGGAAACTACAAATGGTCCAGAATATGGCCACCAGATTATGAACTGGGGTGAAAAAATACCATCACATTTCTCCCACTCTAGCAGCCTTACACTGGTTGCCCATTCGTTTCTTTATTGACTTCAAGGTGTTAATGCTTACATATAAAGCCCTACATGGCTTAGGACCTCGATACCTGGCAGAGCACCTGTTCCCACCTCGCTTTACTCATGTCACTTGATCTAGCCAGGCTGGGCGGCTGAGGGGCTTGCCCCTGAGAGAGGCCTGGAAGGAGAGAAGTAGAGTGTATCATTCAATACACTCAAAATGTCCTTAAAAAGGCATTAGTAGGATCCTTGTTTAAGAGGTTTTTTTCCTCAATAAAAGACGAGGTATTTCTTCAAGCTGATCAGTCTTGAAAATTGGAAGCTAGAAATTAAATCTGGAGTCCAGAGTGTCAGATTGAGGTCCAGTACCTGACAACACCTCAAAGGGCTGGGAAACTTCCTGCAGTCTAAAATTCATTTTGAAAGAAGAATTTTTTAAACATGAGACCAAAACTAATTCATAGAAAAGGTACCGTATTTTCCCATTTACAAGATGCTACTTTTTCCTAAAATAATTACACTAAAAATTGAGGGGTGTCTTTTCCACGGAAGTAAGCTGAGAACACACAGAGAACAAAACAGCCCTTACATTGCCTTTGTAAACAGGCTTCCTTCAATCATGAGGCTTAGCTTCCTACCGTCAGGAGACTTAGCGTCCTCCAATCACGAGCCTTATGGAACTGACGTCAGCTGATACTGAACAAACCAATTGGAACACACCTCATTGGAGATGGAACCTGTAGGCTCAGATGCCACAGGGACTCTTAATGCCCGAGTGTTCTGAGCCCAGAGGCTGAATACTTAACACTAGGTTTTCTTCCCAACATAGGTATAAAGAGCCAGCCAGCATGTGAAGCATCAAGTGATGATTTTCTTCCTTCTTTGTGTCTCCACTATTTTTTTAACAATCACTGAGGTTAGTATTAGTTTAGGCCTTACATACTTCTCCAGCCAATCAAACTGCTTACTAGGAGAAAGTATCTACCGGCTATCAACTGCTATTTGTTATCGGTGGGCCTCCAATTTACAGTGGACCCTCTACTTATGGAATTAATCCGTATTGGAATGGTGGCTGCAGGTCGAAAATTCTGTAGGTCGAGTCTCCATTGACCTACAATGAATTGAAAACCAATTAATCCCGTAACCGTCTGTTTTTGTTCCATTTTTGTTCCATTTTGGTTTTTTTCTGGTTTGTAGGTCGATTCTCCAGCTGCAAGTCAAACCTAAATTTTGTGGCCAGAGAAGTCTGTAACTCGAAAAGTCTGTAAGTCAAGCCGTCTGTAAGTCAAGGGTCCACTGTAAAAAGAACTAATATTACATTTATCTGTTTGCACTTCCTGGTTTACATATTTACTTCAAGAGGATTTCACATATATCTCTATCTTTCAGATTTTCCATTTTCTGATTATTACCTTTGATAAGTGTGTCCTTATGATTAGAAATATGTCTTCTGTCAATAAGAAACATTTTAAAAGTTCACATTCCAGCTTGTTTAACAGATATATTTTATCCAATCACAGGTGCCTAGCCAACTTAAAAGAAACATTATCCATTTGCTTTCTAATTGTTCCGAAACAGCCCTCGTGTTGCTTTGGCAATTACATTTTGAATATGCACAGTTTTATTGTTTTGGCTGGTTTTCAGTCTCCTCCTAATATTGCAAAAAGTCACACTTGCACCAAGGATTCTGTTCAGAGTTTCTTAGCTTTCTTTTCTTGCCAAGCTTACAATACATTCTTGACAACATTTGTTTTGTACAAGATTGCTTCTCTTATATGATTCTTTGCAATTAAATATAATTATTGCACCCAATCTTCACCTTGAATTATATTTGAACAGGTTTTAGCTTCAGAGATTTCAACTGTCGATTCTATTTTTATAATTACAAACGAGTTCTTGAACCTTTTTATTGTCTAATCCACTTCTCTTCTTTAATCGCCCAGACTTTCTGAAAGGAGGAAGTGGAATCTTGCTATCCTTGATCAGATCCTGGAGATAATCGTAGAAATTTCCTTCTGCACATGCTACTATCCTTGTTCAGAAGAAATGGGACCTTCACTTCCTGTTAACCAAACTGTGGAGGAGAGTTCTGCAGGACTTCCAGTAAACTGAAATCCAATATTTCCCAGGCTTGCAAGTGGAAATTTACTAATCAATTTCTATAGGTTTGGTTATCCTGATCACTGCAAATTACAAGATGAATAGAGACTTACGTACCTGTGAATAGATAGTGGATCCAGTTTTGTAGACTGAACTCTGAGAACCCAGTCAAGTAGTAGAGAGTAGAAGAGTTGCTAATACTCAAAGTAGACTAAATATGTAAAGGTTGAAACAAAGTCTCTCTGGGGAACTGAGGCAAGAGGAATTTCTGCGCCACCTGCCACAGGAACCTACTTGCCCTCACTAAGCTCCGCTTGTATATATGAACAAACAATTCTTTTTGCAACATTTACAAGGTCATCATAAATTTTGACTTTCTTCAGAAGGAAACAGAAAAAGCAGCTCCAAAGGAACTGAATCACCACATGTAAACCCTTACCACTCTCATGTTAGCAGAGAGGCACACAGGGAAGAGTGGTCTGTTTTTAAACTTCCTCTTTGTTGGTGTTTGAACTAGGAAAGCAAATGTAGTATAGTCGTATAGACAGAATGTTGGTCTAGGACTCAGGAAATCTGTATTCAAATCTCTGCTTGGCTATGGAAACTTACCGTGGCATGGCAATGATAAACCACTCTTTGAACATCTTCCAAACCTCAACAAGTCTTAGGATCACGGTAAATTGGAAATGACTTGACAACATAAAATAACAACAGTAAAGAAGCAACGGGAGGGAAATAATTAACTCTGCAGGTTTGGTTTATATTCCTCCTTGCTATATTGGGGACATATTGGGGACTGGAAGATTTTTGGATATTCTGGAAATTTGGGATTTGACCCTGTACATAGTGCCACTCTAACTGAGAAATTTTCATCATCTTAGTTCAGATAGTGGACCTCAGAAAACTCCTCTCCACCCCCCCCCCCCCCGTGTGTGTGTATGCTTGTGTGTAAGGCTGCATGGGTCACACAGTTTTGTAGGCTGAAGATTGGACAGATTAAAATTTTTCATTCATTTTCATATACAGCTGGTGAGTCAATCAAATATTCTTTAACGGTAGCTCAATTATATAAAGAGCTGGAATCCCCATAATGCTATTATTGTGGGTAGAGCGCGATTATAGAAGATACTTTTAAAGGCCAGTTATTTTCATTTCCTCACTGAATGGATACCATAATGTCTGTTATGTCAGAAAACAGTAAACCTAATTTCTTTCCGAAAATTAATTAATGCCGAATATAGCTGTATTGACTCTTAAGTCTGATTAATGTCAGGTCATGTTCTGCCATGAAATAAAGTGCATGATTTCTGTTTTTATTGCACAGCAAGCCAAGTTTTTACAACTTCATACACAGAAGCAGCCGTTTGTCCTTTGGCTGCATTTGGTTTCCAGTGTGACTATTTTGCTGTCGTCTTGGGAACTACTGAATCAGAAGTCCATGCATGACAAGAATAAATAAATCTATGAAGTATAGTGCTTCATATCTCACTGTGTTGAACTGACACTGGAACATTGCTGTTGTGGGGTGTACTGTCTTAAATTTAGACAGTGGGAGAAGTCTATACATATGCTGTCACATATAGGCCTGTTGTTGTTGAAAGTGAGGATACGTGCTAAGCTGCAGACGTTCCCGAAGACGTTGGTTTGGGGCCAGGGTTGGAAGAAAGACAGAAAGATGACAATGTGTGTTTCCTCTGGGGAGAAAAAAAAAGGGTGTGTGTGAAGTGGAGGTAGACTTGGGGGACAATGAAGTAAAGGGATGTATAAAGGCAGCATGATAGGGCAGAACGGTTTGTGGAGGGGGGGGGAAGCTGTGCACCTATGCCTATAAAGGCCCCATTGTGTCCCAAACATGGGCTGACTACCCCAACCACAGATCTCTGGCCACAGTGATATCTGCCATCTTGCATTCTAAGATATTTTGATGCACAAAGATAGATGCACTATGTGGCAGTGGTGTGCAGGAAGTGTGCAAATTACATTACATACCACCACACAGCTCACACCCTTCCCAATTCCTGCAAATCACCATATTCGATAAACAGAATATATTGGTGCATCATATCCAAAGCCTCTAGTATTAAAAATAAGTGCTGAATGAATTGTGTCGTTGGAATGGTTTATCACCAAATGGTCTATCTTGGCTTCAGCAGATTCCAAGGCAAACCTCTGAAAACAGCTTCTGATTTATCACTTTTATAGTATGTTTATGATTATTTAACGACAATTCAAATATATTGATACATGTGCTTTCTTAGGAGGTAACTTCTCTACATTAGGCTACAGACTACAAGTCTTGAACTTGCTTAAAATTATTCCTGCTCAGACTTCTTGACCCTGGGTAAAGAACTGTTTTAATATTAGTCAGTCTTTACGTCATGCCAGATACTTCTATGACCAGTCTTCTCTCTCCCTCCCCCTTTGCACACAAGAACTATACTGAAAATATAATCACATAAAAAGTACAGCATTTCAAGATGACAGTTCTGTCCTATTGTTACACTTTCAATGTGTTTTTTAAACCTTCACTTTTTACCATATGGTGTGCCAGTTGCTGTCTTTCCTAGAAAAACAGGCCTTGACTACGGCTATTTATGCCTTAGTTACATAAGATTAAACTATCATAGAAGTCTACTTGAAACTGCTTTTAAAGGCAGTCTGGAATTTTGAACTCATACAAAATGTGGCCATCAAAATTTTAACTGAATCTCATGTGGCCATGCTAGTTGGTGGATTCTGACAGCTGCCACACAAAAATCCAAATTTTGTTTTGGTATGTTAATGCTTCCAAGTTTTGTAGTTTTGTCTCCAGTTCAGTCAAAGTGATAGCTTAAACTTCAATGTATTACAGGTTTGGAGGCCAGAATGACTTCAATTACATATGCTTCTTCCATAGCTATCCAGATTCTGAGATCAGTGATCTGTGAACCTATTTTCTCTGGCACCCTCACCAATGCTTCTAAGTACAGTCAATCCTCGACTTACGAACTTAATCTGTTCCAGAACAGCGTTCGTAAGTTGAAAAGTTTGTAAGTTGATTTCCCATTCCCCATAGGAATGCATTGAAACCCCGTTAACCCATTCCAGCCACCATGGGATACCTCCCTGGGGGTCCCCGCTGCCGCGATCGGTGGCTTCGGAGCTCTCAAAGGATTTTCCCCCGACATCGGAGGAAGCCCTTTGAAAGCTACAAAGCTGAAAAGGCAGGGAGAAAAGGTGGGAAATTCAAATTTCCTGCCCTTTCTCCCTGATTTTTTTGCCTTCAGAGCTTTCAAAGGGCTTCCTCCGATGTCGTGGGAAGCCCTTTGAGAGCTCCGAAGGCAATGAATGGCTCCGTTCGCAAAAAATGGCATTGACTTGCGAACGGATCCTTGACCTCATTCGTAGGTTGCTTCATTCGCAAGTCGATACCAAGCAGTTTGTAAATCGAAAGGTTCGTATGTGGGGCCATTCTTAAGTTGAGGGTTGACTGTATGTACAAGAGACAGGGCCTTCTTTATAATGGCCAGATGCAGCACCTCTATAGTGACACCCAGAACCAACATCTATAGTTGCCATCTACACAATAGATAGACAGGTCATATAAATGACACCATTCGATGTAAGATTACTTCCTATGTTCCTATGAGCCACTCTTAAAGAGTGTTTCTCAGTACAGCACTCTAGGGTTTCTGCTTTTCTCCTACTAACCAGAAGGCATGGTAGAAGAGTATGTCACAAAAGCACAAAGGGCTGACTTTGTACATAAACTTGTTTCTATGCATGGCAGATGAATCAATTAAAAATGGATGGGAAGCAGTATGAACATCCTCTGCATTTCATGTATGCATTTTATACTACAATGTTGTTTTTGAAAACTTGCATGTTTATTATGCACAGTCTAAAATCTGATTGATTATACAATGCTCATGCACACTCAGTTGCAGTCACAAAGGATATGAAGCTGCCATAATGGGCTAAGTTTCACTGCCTCTAGTTGTCTTCTATCCTTAGGTCCTACCTGCTCTGCTTCCTGTCTTAGATCTTGTCCTAGCTACCCTTTTGCTTCTCCTTACACTTAGATCTTCTCCTAGCCACATCCCTTTCTTGTTCCTTATACCTAGATCATGCCACAATCACCATCCCTACTCATTAAAAGTATACCCATAATATGGATCATTAAGCAAGGTGTGCTGTCCCCAGCAGGGAAAAAACAGGGACAAAAAAACCTGTTCTAGAAGTCAATTTGCAAATGTTTGTGTAACACTTTCATTGGGCTTCAGGTAGAAATCAAGGAAAGGAGATTGTAATCCCAGCCAAAACAATTTCCTCCCTCTCTCCCCAGAGAAGAGTGGGAGGAGAGAGAGGGGAAACACATGTGTATTTATTTGGGGAACTACAACTATATGAATTTTCCTAGATGTAAACTCCATGAAACAGTGGGTCTTCCTTTTGAGTAGACAAGCTTGGCATGGCAGAATGTGTTTCCTTTTTAAGAAATACATTCAGATCTAGTCAAACCCACCGGCAAAGGCAACCTCATTCTCCAGAGCTAGCTATCCTTTCCTGAACTGAGCAGCTTCCATGTGCAAGATGTGGTGTGATTGGAAAGGAGACATTCTATGCGAGCCCCAACATGCAAAAATAAAAAGCTGCTGAATGAAAATCAGCAATAAATGAAAATCACCCTACACACACATATTATAACGCATAGCAACAGAGAAACAAGAAACAAACTTTATTTTGCATTGTCCTTATTTCGTTCTTTTGCCTAGATTAGCAGGCTTACAGCATGAAAGCAGAAGATGTATGCAGGAAATAGCCAGTCCCTGCACATGTTTTGCTCCATCTTGAATGCGCACTTTAAATGTGAATGGGTTGCAGTATGTCAGTGAAGCTGAGGGCTTTGTCATCAGGAGGCCAGACTCTGTTACAAGCCTGTACTCCTAGTAAGGTCACCCAAGGCAGAAAGGTCACAGCCGAGACACCAGACTAAGATGCATCCACCCTCTTTGAGGCAGCTACTGGGCAGCAGTGGTAGCTGAAAATAACATTTATGGAGGTAATGGCAGTGACCCTCAAGCTAACTTTCAGTATTGTGATTTCCAATTTCTCTCAATGGAGCAGCCAGTAATGGTCATTATAATTCTGGAGGCACATAGACTAGTATGGTTTTAGAATTACATCTCTTTGACCCCTTCTAGTTCTTATGCAGGATATATGTTATGTGCTGTGAAGTGAGAACTGAGATAATCACCTTAAATGACTTTCAAGGCAATTAAGATATTTAAGGAATGGTTTGAGGAGCAACACCCTTTCCTAGCGAGTTTCCAGTGCTGACCAGAGATTCAGACCCAGGTCCCCTGAGTTGTAGTCTGTTATGCTACCCATTAAACCGCATTGTCTGTGGAGAACATGTACACATAAAATTCCCTTTTAAAGTATAAAAAGAGACATTTACTTATAAACACACAAGGAGACATTCACTTATAAACACACTAGAAATATGCCACTGGTTGTAAAAATATTTCAGTTTGATTGCTGCAAACGTAAGATAACAATTAGAACAGCGGTGAAAACACATCTCAAATGTTATTTTAATTTCAATAACAAATCACAGGTAGAAATATATATTCCAGAATAAAATGGCTCATAGAAATAAAATACATCATAGAAAGCCTGCTAAGAGCAGACAGCCATAAGAAATTCATTACAGCTTTTTTAGAAGAACAAAACTCAAATATTACAGCAAAATTTTATTTGCAACGAGACATGGAGAAAAAGAGATTCCAATGTTAATTTTCACCCCCAGTGCCAAACCTTTGTAGAAATTGGATCTAATATTCACAACAGCTTATTCAGTAACATAAATCTGAATTCCAAGGTCCATCATATCCATTAACTAATGAATCTGTCAGATCTCATATGATTACAGATCCACTCCTATGGCTTTCTCCACCAGAAAAAAGAGGTTAATTTGTTGAATCTGGAATCCATCCTATCCTAGAGGTTAGGGGTGGTAAAAACTGTGGCCAGGTCCAACCTCCATAGCTAGTTTAGACTTTCAAGATCATTTCCATACGATATATCCCAATTTTCCTAAGCTAGCTTCTGCACAAAAATTGTACTGTACGATGCCCATTATAGACACACTCTCTCCTGGAGTTCTTCAGCTGCTTGTGTCAGAGAAATCAATGTTGGCCAATGTGTCTGTGTATTCCCTGAGTCCAATTAGATCTTTCATGAAAATTCATCCCCAAGTCAAGTCATGGCATAATGAGTGGAGAAGATTTTAAAAGTCTGAACCAGCAGAGATAGCTGTAGCCTTCTCACTTGAAGGATCTGATGAGCCAAGGCTGTATATTTTAAGGCCAAACTAGTTCTATGGGACACCTATGTAGATGTTAAAGACGTCTACTCCATTCACATATCAAAGTGGAGGATAAAGGATGAAATCTAAACAAAAAGGAGTGTGCAAGTGAGAAGAATAGAACCCATCCTTTCTCTTGTTTTTTCCCCTATGTTGCTATTAAGGAACATTTCTCCTGCCTAAGTCTGCTACTGGAAACAAACAGAGCAGGTACAATAATGATTGAGCTGCAGAGTGGGTAAGATAGCAGCTTGTACAGGGACAAGGGAGGGTTTTCATTTCTCTTCCCCACATACTTTTTCCTGTATAAAGAATAAATCCCCAGCGCCAGTGAGTGGGGCACCTATGTGTTTTACACATTATAAGGAACAGATCTGGACAAACTTTGATGTTTTAATATTTTAAAAAGCATCAGTTACACTAGTGGCTAATACTTTAAAATATTTTTTTTTATAGAACAATGTTTAAAATATAAATCAGGTCAAGTAAATGATTACTTAATATTCTTGTTTCATAAATCCCCTGCTTTTGTTTTTTTTTTAATCTTGAGTGCAAATATATTTCTCTTCTATGCTGAGCAAGGAACAACCAAATCATAAATTCAAAACCAAGGGAAATAAATTAAATCTATAGGCAATAAAAAAATTATGAATTTTTTTTAAACATTCACATCTGTCTGTCTGTCTGTCTATCTATCTATCTCTTCTTGAGTAGTTCCAGGTAGCACTATATTTAATATATGACAATAAAACATCTACATTTTCAGAATGGAATGTATGGAAGAAATGTGCCATATGCTTGTAGTGGCCAAGTGGTTTATATAATGTATACCTATGGGAGAAGCTGGTGTAGCTCAGTGGGTTAGAGAGCCAGGGCCAAGAATTTGAATTGGCACTGCATCTCCTGTGGGAAAAGTTGGACAACATTACCTGGAGCATGTGTAGTTGATGGGGTTATGTGTCCTGCCACCTGTTAGGCAAACTGCCATGGTCCTAGAAGGAGAGACCAGTAAGCCACAGGAGTACTTTGTACTTAGAAAAGCCTGGGAAGATCCCTATAAGTTGGAATTAACTTGACACATTAATAATGACAACAATAACAACAATAAGTGGTGTCCCATCCAAGCAACCGATCACAGCTTCAACTACTCAGCTGCAGCATTGCTCCCAGGGCGTTCAGCTAAAGCCAAACAAACTTAACTTAGGCCATGGTCACACAACAGAAATGCCCTCCTCCTTTCTCATGTCTTTTGCTTCCTGTATAGTCTCGTGTTATGGTTGCATGACACACATTTTCTAACATCTCCACTTTATTTGGGTGAATTAGATGTGGTATCTTCGTCTACACCTCTGGAGTGGAACATATCTCTTTCCTTTTCTTGTGTTGGCAAAACACCATTGCTAGCCACATACTGATCTGGGTCATTTCTTCCTATTTCCATGCTTCATTACCCTCTGTGGAGGAGAACCCACAATGCCCTGCAGTGGTGGTTAAAAGACAGTAGGGGGACTAATGCTCTGTATTTGACAGAAGTATACCAAAGTGCTGACATTCCTGTTTGAAAATTATTTTTTTTAAAAAATTAATGGAGTCAAATGACAGTGGGTGAGAGAGGTGAGACCGCGTGCCAGATGTATAGGAAATGCATTGGTTTTGGAGTACACACTCAATGGGTGTCAGTTGTACTGTGCGATGAAATGTGGAACAAATATAGTAGTAGCCTCCCAGCTGGCTGGATTTGATGTGGAGATAGCACAAAAGAGGAATAAAAGACTCAATAATGGCCTTGTGTTGTCTAAACCCTCCCCAAAAAAGTGTCAAAATTCACAAGGAGTAAATTGGAAACATTTTGCTGTTGTGACCGCAGCCTTATTTTATCTCAGAAGCAAAGAATATAGGCAAAAAACATAAATATAAAAAAGACAAGTAGTAGAAGAAAAAACTTAATGCTAATAGCTGAAATTTTTTTAAAAATCTGTATACTGGATCATACACAGTGAATGGTAATTCTGTATGAATTATATGAGAAATAGCACACATTGAGAAAAATGCGTCATTGGAAGGAAAGTTCTGGAATTTAGAAAAAAGGACAAACTGCTGTAAAGCTGAGAATTGTTTTACCAGGTGAATTCTTGCTGATAAAAAGTTCTGACAGAAGTGGGCGTGTCATGTTCGTGGGGGGGGCATATTGCGTCCACGGTGGGCATGTCAAGCAATCAGTCAATCCATCTGCCAGCTAATTTATCCTCCCACCTTTTGCAGAGGTGATGCTGACAGGTGGCCCACCAAGGTATGTGCAAATCACGTGGGCCTTCTCAGTCCTCTGGATGTGAGGCAGAAAAACAGCCCCCAAACCAGGCCATAGTCTACTGTCCCAACTTTTCCAAATTCCTTTATGGGACCTCCAATCTGGGGAGTGAGATGTCACACACCTTTTCCGACTTTTAAGGGAATATTTTCCAGTGTCTATGATGCCAGCCAAGGCTGTGTTACAAGATGTACATAGGGATACTGACACACTCAACTCACTAGAGAACAACTAGGGGAAAGGCCAGTTGCTATGATGATGAAAACTGCACCATACCAGGCCAATACGTAGGTGTCTGGGTAAACTTCTTTCCCTGCTGCATCAAACTATTTGTCCAATCAAACATAGTTGATTAGGAAGGGTCAGTACACTGGCAATGAACAGAATGCCTGGGTCACACAGCGGTGCTGTTTTAATATCCAATAAGTACGCCAAAGGCATAAAGTATCTGCCCTGAAATGACTTTTGTGTGAAATGGAACATCCTCCTGTCCCCATAAGTAACTGAGCTTCATTTTTGGATACCTTTTTTTTAAAAAAAATGTTTTGTGAGAACATAACCCATAAATTGTGATTAACTTGTCTTCTGCTTCTACAGTATCTTCTCTTAATTAACATAGTTGCTCTGCTTAGGTAACCTTCTTTCAGTATTCTGATGAACAAGCACAGAGAAAAGAAGGCCTAAATTGTCTCTCTAAGACTGGCCAATACAAACACACCATACAAACTGCACATACACATAGTCATAATATGATGTTGCAGCCACTGCCAAATATGCATATGCGAATCTGTCCTATATTCCTTTACTTGCTGCCAATACCACACCAAAAAAGAGTATAACCTGAGGAAGTCAAGTGCCATTTTAATATGTATTATGTTAGGTGATTTGACATATTTTTTGCTATATACAAATATTCTTCCACTTCAAAACACAACAGAAAAAATGAAACAATTAGAAAAACTGACACTGAATTAACCCTTCTATGCCATGTCAATTTTTTTCACAAACTTCACATATAATCTGCATTATACATCAGGATATGTCTGTTCTGTTGCCTGTTGGCTGAACAGTTTGTTCCATTGCCTGATGATTGAATTAAACTGTAGGGATTACAAGTTCTTAAAAAGGAAAGAAAAAATAGCACAGAAAACAAAACATAATGAAACCTATGACCCAATTGATGGAATAAATATAGATTATCACCATGTCCATGTCAAATCGCCAGCCCCGGCTATCATCCTCAAAGTCCATATAATCCATTCTGTAAGCAGCATGTGGGAAATGCCTTCGTGGTAAGGAATCTGTGCTCTGAAAACCTGCTGAACAAGGAGAAATGACATCATAACCATCAAACAAGTAACTAGCACAAACCAATTTTTCCTATTAACTTTTATAACCTCATTTTTAGGAGGACAGAAAAAGGAATGAGGGGAGAATGTATAGCAATGTATGTCTGCCTGGCTCTGTCTGGTTTTCCTCTTCATCTATTTTTTGAAGCAGCAGTTGGAGATAGCAGAGAGGAAGAAATGCGGAACAGAGAGATCACCTCTATGTGCATCTTTTTCCTCAAACATTTTTATTCAGTCTGGTCACTATATAAAAACACTTTATAACTTTAAAAAATAGTTTGCTTATTTTCTTCCTACTCATCAGTTTTTCCAATTTTCTTCCAATTATAAGCCTGAAGTCAGGGTCTTTCTCATTTATTACTGACCTACGTATGTAGCTGCTCTGGGACCCTTTTAATGAAACACAAGAAGTGTGCATTAAATAAATGCTAAACTTACTAAACATATGCCAGCAAGTTTGGAAAATTCAGCAGTGGCCAGAGGACTGGAAAAGATCAGTCTACATCCCAATCCCAAAGAAGGGGAGTGCCAAAGAATGCTCCAACTACTGTACAATTGCACTTATTTCAAACGCTAGCAAGATTATGCTCGAAATCCTACAAGGTAGGCTTCTGCAGTATGTGGATTGAGAAATCCCTGAAGTACAAGCTGGATTTCGAAGGGGCAGAGGACCACGAGAACAAATTGCTAACATGTGCTGGATTATGGAGAAAGCCAGAGAGTTCCAGAAAAACATCTACTTCTGCTTCACTGACTACGCAAACGCCTTTGACTGTGTGGACCACAACAAACTATGGCAAATTCTTAAAGAAATGGGAGTGCCTGACCCATCTTATCTATCTCCTGAGAAATCTATAAGTGGGACAGGAAGCAACAGTCATAACTGGATATAGAACAACTGATTGGTTTAAAATTATGAAAGGAGTACGACAAGGCTGCATATTGTTTCCCTGCTTATTTAACTTATATGCACAATACATAATGTAAAAGGCTGGACTGGACAAATCCAAAACTGGAATTAAGATTGCTGTAAGAAATATCAACAACCTCTGATATGCAGATGATACCACTCTGATGGCAGAAAGTGAAGAGGAATTAAAGAACGTTTTAATGAGGGTGAAAGAGGAGAGTGCAAAAAATGGTCTGAAACTGAACATAAAAAAAACTAAGGTCATGGCTAGTGGTCATAGAAGGGGAATAGAAGGGGAAGATATGGAGGCAAATAGAAGGGGAAGATATGGACGCAGTGACAGATTTTACTTTCTTGGGCTCCGTGATCGCTGCAGATGGTGACAGCAGCCACAAAATTAAAAGACACCTGCTTCTTGGGAGGAAAGCAATGACAAACCTAGACAGCATCTTAAAAAGCAGAGACATCACCTTGCCAACAAAGGTCCACATAGTCAAAGCTATGGTTTTTCCAGTAGTGATGTATGGAAGTGAGAGCTGGAGCATAAAGAAGGCTGATTGCTGAACAATTGATACTTTTGAACTGTGGTGCTGGAGGAGACACTTGAGAGTCCCCTGGACTACAAAGAGAACAAACATATCCATTTTGAAGGAAATCAATCATGAGTGCTCACTGGAAGGACAGATCCTGAAGCTGAGGCTCCAATACTTTGGCCATCTCGTGAGAAGAGAAGACTCCCTGGAAAAGACCATGACGTTGGGCAAGTGTGAGGGCAAGAGGAGAAGGGGACAACAGAGGACGATATGGTTGGACAGTGTCACCGAAGTTAGCAACATGAATTTGACCCAACTCCGGGAGACAGTGGAAGACAGGAGGGCCAGGCATGCTTTGGTCCATGGGGTCACAGAGAGTCGGACACGACTTAATGACTAAACAACAACAAAAACATACTAAATAAATAAATATTGCAGCTGATAAGAATACAGTATGTACAAAGAGAACCATTAGGCAGTGGTTGGGCATGCACATAGTGATGGGGGAGGAAGAAAAGGGCCTTTCTGAACTCTTCCATCTCTGACTGAAAACAATTGGGGGGGCAACTAGTATCCTCCCCCAACAGAGGAAGATGAGGGGTGAAGTTATTATAACCCAGAGATTGGCTACAGGAGCACTCTTGCGTCTGGAATTTTCCAATGGTGGATTTCACTGCAGGTGCCAAAACCCATATACAGTGGTGCCCCACTTGATGTCGATAATGTGTTCCGTTAAAATCACTGTTAAGCGAAACTGTCGTCAAGCGAAAGTAAAAACCCCATTGAAATGCACTGAAAACCAGTCAATGTGTTCCAATGGGGGAAATACCTTCTCATCCAGCGAAGAACCTCCATAGGGGAAAGCATTTTGCATTACTGTCTTCCGGAAATAGGTCCGAAAAACAGCGGGGAGCCATTCTGAAAACCCAACAATCAGCTGTTTTTAATTGTCGTAATGCGAACAAATGGTTCACGAAGCAGGGAACTGATAATTGTAAAATGGAAAAAGCCCATTGGAATCATCGTTTTGCGATCCCTATAGCGATCTAACGGGGTAATCGTCAAGCGGCGCACCACTGTACGTGATTCACTGAGACCACAAAGATGAACGGCATCATTAGCTTGTAGTATACTGTTGGCAGAGACTTTATAGGGTTTATGTAATAACATTAAAAAGGCTGTAATGTATGACAAACTGTCATGGACTTTGTAAAGAGAAAAATTCTATGCTTTTGGTGGCAATTGTCTGTTATTCGATAAAACCATAAATGCAATAGGGAGAGAATATAACCTGTTTCCAAACACCAGTCTCTCCAGAAACCTATAATCTTCTGCTCTGCATTCTACCACTGAGGAGATAATTTAGTTACTCTTTATATCATTCAGACAAGCCTGGTTCAAACCACAACTTCCACCATGTGCTTTAGGAGAGATAAAACTTTAACCCATCAGTCTTAGTCTGGTCTGTGGAGAGGCTGGGGGATGCCCTTCTTCAAAATCCTGTTCCTGGAGAGTGGAACATTCTCCTACTCACCACAAACTTCTGGAAGTGGTAGCAAGGAATCTCTGGTCTCCAATTAAAGACTAGAAATAACAGTGAAGATTGCCCCCCAACCCAAATTGGAAGGTGAATGACCATGAGGGGAATCCTCTCTGTACTTTCTTATATGACTGCTTAGGTCACCCACTATCTTCTCCCAATAGAGGAAGATGAGGGGTGGATAAAATCACTACAATCCAGGTACCAGCTGCAGGAAGACTCTTACATCTGGTACCTGAGTTAGGGTGTGTGACTTAATTGTGCATGGACTTCTGTAAAATTATAAAACTACACCAATAATAGGGATAGTGCTTTTTAGTTATGACAAATGTAATACAACATAAAAGAAGCTCCTATATTTATTTTGCAGAGTCTTTTGTTGAGTTCATAAAGAGAGATTCTGAAATACAAATCATCCATTTCAATGAATGAAATGAACGTGGATCTTTTGTCTCCACCTGTGTTTAACTGAAATGTCACCCTCATTTCACCCCATGCATGTAAAATTACCTTATTTTCTATTCTGACAAATAGCCTTGCAAATCTCATGACAAGGGCTGTCAGTTACTAATTAGAGCATTCTGAAAGAGCTCTAATTTGAATCTTTAAAAGAGCCAGGAAGTTTGAATCTTTAAAAGCACCAGGAAAAGACTAATACAGTAATTGCTGCCGATTCCTTGTGGGATGTTCCTGTATGTAGCTCCTTGGCTTGCCCCCCCCCTTTAAAAACTGGATTGGATCATTGTTGTGTTGCTCTCTCTGCCACTTCATTTTCCATTACTTGTGGATCAGAACAGGTTGCTTACCAGTAACTGTGATTGTTTGTGTGGTCATCCATGAATTCATACAATTGGGTTTCTGCACCTACACCAAAGCCAGGTCAGTGCACACAACTGAAATATAAACACTTGCCCTTTCCCCCCATCAGCTGGTGAGAATGCTCCAAGCTGCTAACAGCTTCCACTCAGTCTCTCTCTCTCTGTCTGTTGCCCAAAAATCTGGAAAAAGATGTGGCACACAGAGGGGAGGATGGTTGGGTTGTGTGAATTCATGGCTGACCACTTGAAGAACCACAGTTACAGGTAAGCAACCTATTTTTCTTTGTGGCCCCTGTGAATCACACAGGTAGGTGACTTGCCAGCTCAACCATTGGAGGAGGGATGACAGACAGAAAAATTTCTGCAAAATGGAAGATAATATTGCTTAGTTGAAGGAAGCATCATTCTTTGATTGATTATTCACCCAGTAGTGTTTCATGAAAGCTGACATATGGGACCACGTAGCTGCTTTATAAATGTCCTGTATCTGGACACTTTTAAAAATGCTGTTGAAGTACTTATTGCTCTAGTACACTGACCCTTAACTGTTGATGGTAAAAGGACTTTAGCTAAATCAGATGTCAATTTAATAGCAGAAACCATCCAGTTTGATAAACATTGTGAAGACACAGCCTGACCTTTCCTAGAACTGTGGTAGCAACCAAACTCCTTTGTTTTAGGAAAGTAAAAGGCAAGCGACCTTTGAACATCAAGGAAATGCATTGTTCTTTCCAAAGATGATTGGGACAAAAGAAGAAAAGTTGGAAAAACCACAGGCTGTGAAGCATGGAAGACAGAGCCTTAGGCAAGAAGTCTATATCAAGGTACAGAGTTTTCTATGGACAGAACTGCAAACATGGGAAATCTGTTCTAAAATTGCAAATTTCACCTGCTCTTCTGGTGGATGTAATAGCATCAAAAAACTGTTTCTTAAATGTCAAAAGAAGATTTGTCCTTGCCAAGGGTTCAATGGTTTCATCAACTGGTTCTGTATTAGAGATAAAGACCAGCCTGGTCTTTACAACTGTATGGTGGATGAAAGGAAGGGAGTGAATACAGAAAGTTCCCCTTTCACATCATGGAATCTATTTCCTTTCCATCCCTGAAAACTTCCGATTAATCCTTGAAGTGAACATGTCTATGTGAGTCATTCCCCACTTTGCAGTTATCATCTTCAATGCCTCTGCAGCCAAATCCCACTCATGGGTTTGTGAAACCTGTCTGCTGAGGTCTGCTTCCTGACTGTTGTCCCCACTAAATGGATCACAATAAGATGTACATGTCTAATTATACACCAATCCCAGAGAAGACATGTGTGGCGATCCCCCTTTGTGCCCTTTATACCTCTGGGCTCCACAAAGGTAAATACGCCCTTTCGCTGCCACCAGGTATTATACCAATACCAAATCAAATCCCACATGCTCAGGAGCTGTCACCCCAAAGGGTCATACAATTTCAGGAGACAAGGGCTTTTAATAAACATTCTTTTATTATTGAACAGAATCATAAGTATAATCAAATGTAACTGTGTTATATATTCATGTGGTGTTAACGTATATCAGATCCTGTCAATATTTCTTTTGATAAACTGATGAGATCATTCCTGCTTGTCCAATATGTTTTATTCTTTCAATTTCTTTTCTTAACCCTTTTTGTTACTCCTATGCCCTAGCACTGTTTCAATAACTTCTGGTTCCTAACTCTCTCTGAACCTATCTCTATCTGATTCCAACTCCTAACTGTCTCTCCCAGCTGTTCCAACTGTCATTCTGACTCCGCCCCTCCTGCTCCATCCCCGGATTGACAGGCAGGAATGACGTCATACTTTGGGTACCGTTACAACATGTGAGGGAGGGAAGAGCTGAAGAATGTGGACCTCTCTTCTTGTTCACATATAATAAAGTGGAGGTATTGTATGTCACAAGCTGCACAACTTTCCTTATCACTGTTAACTTGAAAGCTCTCAGAGCTTTGAAGATGGCTACAAGTTACAGATAATTTACGTATTTTTTTCCCTTTTGCATGGGGACTATGTTGCATGAATATACATCCTTAGTAATGGCTCCCCATTCCAGAAGAATGGCATAGGATAGATGGATGCAGTTTCCTGAAAGACATTCTCATTGATAAATTTGGGAGGAACATCCACCAATGTAGCTGCCACACAAGTTCTGGAGGAATTATTAAGAGCTTTCTCTCTCTACCTCCACATGCTGGAGATCCATAGGGCTCCCCTTCTACCTGATCTGGTCTTTGGGAGCCATGGAACAGGTAAAGGAACTCTTTAGTGCCTGAAAATCACCACCAGCAGCCCTGTTCTTACTGCCCCAGCAATGGCCATGGCATGGTCATGGATAATGACATAGTACAACTTAACAAGTTCTAACTTGGGAACAGGATTTCAGTCATTGTGTTATTAATATACAGTACAATTAAAACACTTCCAAGTCTCTTGATTATAATATCAATAATAGGATTTTTTAAAAAGGAGAAAAACTAGCACACCAGCTAAAATCCTGTGGTCTGAGGCTATTAAGTGCCATAGACCTGTCTAAATAAAAATGTTTTTGCCTGCCATTGGTATATAGCCTATTCTTTCAGATTCCATACCTAGTTTCATAATAAGCCTCAACCAAAAGCTGAGACAAGTTTCTGTTTTACCAGGCAGTTTCTGTTCAAATATATTTGATGTATTTAAATTCTGAAGGCTTCAAACGAAAAGAAAACAATTTTGCAGGTTTCACATATACTCTTAGGAACTTTCATAGCATGGTTTCAGTGACTTCTGTTGAGACACAGAGGACTGTGAATATATTTGTGTATTCCCCCTGGGCAAGGACAGCACCCTGCTGGCTGATCCTTCCACCCAAGCAGCACCACTGGATTGCTTCTAACATGAATAAAGAAGGATGGCTTTTTAATACATTCCTAAATAATAAATAGGGTGCACCTGGATTCTGTGTCATCTACTTTCATGTAAACCATAGATCTATGACTGGCAAGTCCTGCCACTGGGGTGAGTACTATTTTCTCTCTATAAAGTCTTCATTTGTGTTACACTCTCCAGAGGACTTTTAGTGTGTGGGGAGTGTTTGGGGAATTTTATGTGTGTGCATGTGTCTGGCCTCTGGGTGTCTGTGAATTTCGTTGTATGGGTATACTGTGTATATACTTACAATGACAATAAATTATTATTATTATAATCAAGTTGGCTGCATGTGATTCCCTTTTATTTATTTCAGTTTTTACGGCAAATATACACAAATATGTCAGAGGGCTATTTTTGCCTCAGGAAGTTTAAATTATCTTGTAATCACTACTCAAAGCAAAATGATACAAACATTCACTATCATTAGTTGTGACTAGTTAAGTTCCTCCAGTCAATAAGATTTAGATGAACAGATGTTATCCTTCATCTGTATCTCTTTGCCATTTAGTTTAAGCAAGCCAACATTACATTCTGGATTAGACTTTATAATGTAATCATTGGTTATTCAAGAATAACAATTTTATTACTGAAATTGTTCTTGCTGTGGAAGCCTGCAGAGATACAGCTCATGTTGCATTAGGTAAGTACATGATCCAGTTTTCCTCAATGGAATGGGGTACAGTTAAGCCCTATGAGTAAAGTAAAACAATTCCAAAGATTAAGTTCTATCGAGTATGGAGAGGGAGGGCTTTGGTTGTTACAGATTTATAGATATACTGGAAAGAAAGAAAATTGTAAGCTTATGCTCCCACCTTAACATCTGTGAAACATACATAATAAAGACATTCTATACTTGCCAAATTATTTCAGTTTAAAGTCAACAGAAGAAGGGAATTGTACAATTAAAAAAAGGGAAGGATTGATCTGTCCATGACAAGTATTATGTAGCCAAGAATGAACAGGAGGATCTGGAGGTGGCTGGAATTTTTTTTTTTTTTTTACTTTTTGTAAAGATATTAAAATACTTTCTTTAAACACAGAAGACAGGTAACAATTAAATTCCAATTAAATAAAATATGAATTATTCTCTACCCACACTTTGATCATTCCTCCCCAAATAAATTTCTGCTCACTTGCAAAAACTGACATTTACATTATTTCTGAAAAATACTGACTTCTTTTCTGCAAAAGGAAAGTCACAGGATATATCAGCATCCTAATCTAGTTGTGTGAGACATCTGGTAGAAATTTAGTGCAAAGGTTAAAGGTCAGTTTGGAGAGTTGGGGCATTTTAGCAATGATGCTTCAAACATCTAACTCTTAAGTATGTAATAATATGATACAAACTGGTTGCTATCCAGCTTTCAAAATATATGTATTTTTTTTGTTCTGATGCTATTACACACATCATAACAAACAAAACATGGTGGCTTTTATCTCATAGCTTGTAAAAAAGATTTCTCTTATGAGTGTTTCAGAAGAGAAACACATTTTTAATCAGTTATTTTCTATGTCATCTTAAAGAAAGATGACACCATCTCTTTTTGAATATTGATAAAAGCGCTATTTTAGGGCATACAGCTAAATTTGCATTGCTTATTTATTTATTTTTTTAAAAAAAAAACAATGGGCAGAATTTATATATATGCTCACTTTCCCACCACATATGAAAATATGTACGTTTTCTGGCATCTTTTCCAGTACATCTTAGAATAATTAGCATCTATTTGGTTAAGGTACCATTGCCAAAGTATCTTATAACATCTTTATTTTTTTATCTTTATTTTTAATGACATTGATTTCAGTATTCTAGTGTTCCTTATACAGTGGTGCCTTGCAAGACAATTGCCTCGTGGGACAAAAACCCGCAAGACGATTGGTTTTTGCGATCGCTGTGGTGCCTCGCAAGACAGTTTCTCCTATGGCCATGCTTCGCAAGACGGGGCTTTTTTTGAGACCGATGCCATCTTGCGAGGTTCCCATAGGAAACCTCACAAGACAATTTCTTCGCAAGACAGCGATTCTCGCGGAACGAATTACATTCGTCTTGCTGGGCACCACTGTATTTTTCTAAGCAATTGAGCTCATTTCTTCTCACATATCAAATGCTCATAACACTTTGAGTAAGTCTTCCTGATCTTCTGCTTCCAGTAGTATATTATAAATTATGCTTACTGTACCCCTTACTACCTTGTTATTATCTTTGCTTTCTTTTTGTAGAATAATTTCCTCATAATGTATTTTGTAAGTTCTCTCTATTTACCAATTTTTATCCACTTCTTTGTCCACAGTTCTAACTGGATAATACTAATCCAAGATACTTCAATTTGACTTAATACATCTTTTATTAGTTCTTAGTTCTTTATTCTACCCAATCCTTTCTTCTAAAAACTTGTCTTATTATTAATACATTTTCAATTGATCTTTTTAGTTTTTCTGGGAATTTCTCCAGGACACTGGTGAGATAAATAGTTTTCTAACTTATTCCAAATTGTTAACATATTCCTTCCCCCCCCCCTTTTTACTGCATTTTTATTATTTTGTGTAAAGAGAATATTTACCAGATTCAAATGTAATTCTTGCATTTCCATACTCAACCGCATTAATTTATTGGGTTAAGAATGAGATATAATATCTGAAATATGCCTTAAATTATTGGCAGTCTAATATAACCTTAAATTAGGAAGTCCAGGGAAAGCTTGCCTGAAGAGAAAGGTCTTCATGTGCTTGCAGAAGGACAATAAAGATGAGGCCAGTCTAGCATCCTGTGGGAAGAAGCTCCTGAGTCTGGGAGCAGCCATAGAGAAGGTCCTCTCCCCTGTCCCCACAAACACACCTGTGAAGGTGGCAGGGCCAAGAAGGCCTATCCTGATGATCTTAACACTCAAACAGGCTCACAAAGGCAGACACAGTCCTTGAGATAGCTTGTGCCCAAGCCACGTAGTGCTTTTTACGTTAGAATTCTGCCTGGAAATGGATTGGCAGCCAGGGGGGTTGTATGATCTCTATGTCTAGCCCCAGTTTTGTCTGCTCCATTATATCTCTATCCATTTCTAGACGTCTGCTCCCCACATTATTTTCAACATGTTAGTCAATTCTTCCAGGTATAATCTTCCTGCCCGGTATAATGTATAAATCTTGGAAGACCATTAATTTACCTGTCATCAAATTGCACCTTATGCTTCTAACATTTTTAATTGGTATATGTAGCCAGCATCATTGAATTTTTTCATTGCTAAACTCAAAATGCTCTCTTCTCAAATATATTAACTCCCTCTGAATTTCTTCCACTTTAATATTTTCCAATTCTTTCCTTTTTGCCAATATTTCTGCCACTATTCTGTTATCTTTAACATCTATCTTCTTTCTAGCATCCATATTTATTCCTCAAACTTTTCTGTTTTTCTCAAATTCTTTTAAAATCATGTAATTCCTTAATATCAATTCCTTTCATTACTACTATCATAATATCCATGTATTAGCCTGACTACAGCTTTCCCCATCAATATTTCTCATATGTCCGTTATCTCTTTTTCTATTTTATCTGTTATATTCTGTTGCTGGAGAACACTGCTATCTAATCTCCACCTTTTAGCTTGTTTTAACTACTATTGAAATTAAATTATTATATGATTTATTCTGTAATAGCACTTATGAGCAGAGGAGAATACCCTTTCATCACTTCTCATCACTCAAATATCCTTTAAATCAGAGATCGTGATCCCCCGGTCTGCGGCCTTGTGCTGGTCCATGGCCTGAGCCGGACTGGGCCATGGAGACAGACCTCCTGCCCCCCACACACTCCCCTCTCCACAGCTGCTTTGTGTACGTGCGTACCAGCAGTGGCATGAGCACGCCCCCACCCCTTCACGCATGTGCCCACGTGTGGGGGTGTGCAGGCACTCCTGCACATGTGCGAAGGGGTGGAGAAGCCCTCACGCCGGCACTGGTGAGTGCACATGTGGTCCCCCACTGCTTTGCGCATGTGCCCTGACTTCCTCAGAGGCTCAGCTGGTCTGCGGTCCCAAAAGGTTGGGGACCACTGCTTTAAATCCATTCTCTTTATCATTCTGCTTAAAACTGTAACATTATTATTTTTCTCAGAGTTGTCTTTCTCAGATTTCTCTTTCTCTTTATCCATTACCACAGGGGTCCCCAAACTTTTCAGTATTTTATATATTTATTTCATGTATTTTACACATTTTTGAGGGCCGAAGGAGGGAAGGGGGACCCAAAAGATCCGTCCCCTGCTGTCTTTGCAAAGACAGCAGGGGTGGGGGATCACTTGAGTTCCCCTTCCCTCCTCTTCCTATGCCTGGGTGTAGATAGGAAGAGGAGCGAAGCCTGACAGAAGCAATCCCCCAACCCTGCTGTCTTTGCAAAGACAGTGAGAGTAAGGGATTGCTCAAGTTCCCCTTCCCTCTACTTCCTATGCTCAGGCCAGATAAAAAGGGAAGGCGGGCCAGATGTGGCCCGCGGGCCATAATTTGGAGACTCATGCATTACCATTTTAAAATTGCCATAACTACAACATCTTTCCTTGTCTCCTCTAATTCCTTTAATACTTCTTTAAGGAAACTAATTTGCTTTACATTCAGAGAGTAATACTAATTAAAGTATACTCTTCTCCTCCCATTACTCCCTGTAAGATTCTATATCTTCTATTACTCTCTTTCTTTGTTTTCTTCACGTTAGAATAATATTTTTAGAAATAATAAAAATATATAAGCACCACAACGTGCTGCTTATATACTGCCCTGTAGCACTTGAAACTTTCTCTGGAAAGTTTACAATTTAATTATGAAGGCTACACATTGCCTCCCCAGTGAGCTGAGTATTCAATTTACTGACCTCAGAAGGATAGAAGGCTCAGTTAACCTTGAGCTGGCTACTTTGATCCATTGGGCTCAAACTCAGGTCATAAGCAGAGTTTTAGCTGCATTACTGCAGTTTTACCACTGTGCAGTACTTCTGCACTTGAAATTGACCTTGAACTTCTGTATGCTTTTTCATAAACGTTACTGTAATGTGCCATCAAGTTGGAACTGACTTATAGTGACTCAAATAGGGCTTTCCAGCTGAGATATTTAAGAAGTGGTTTTTCCAATTCCACCCCACAGTAAGCTTCTATGGCCAAGTGGGAATCTCAACCTTGATCTCCAGAGTCCTAGTCCATCACTTTATCCACTACACCAGGGGTCCCCAACCCCCGGTCCGCGGCCCGGTGACAGTCCATGGCCATGGCAGGACTGAAAACCCCCTGAAAGCCCAAAAGGAAACAGATATCCCCAAACTCATCACCCCCAGATGATCTGTCAGAAATCCCTCATCTCATGAAAGCATATACACAGAGTAAGAAACTATTTCTTGTAACAGACAAAAAACAGATGAAATGATACAATTTAGTACATTATCTGGTTGTTTAAAACAGTGGTTCCCAACCTTTTTGACACTGCGGACCAGTTGGGGGAGGTCAGGGTCCGTGTATGGGGGAAGGCAGGGCACCCCCACACTCACATGCATGTACGAAGGGGCACTCTCGCAGGTGTGGGCGCGCTCGTGCACATGGGGTGGGAATGCTTACGGGGGCACTCGTGCACATGTGCGAAGGAAATGTGCGTGCGTGCGTGTGTGAGTGGGAGATCTGTCTCCGTGGCCCAGTCTGGCCCAGGCCATGGACCAGCACTGGGCCGGGGACTGGGGGTTGGGGACCCTGGCTTAAAACATTCTTGGTGGCTTTTGTGTAGGGAGTTAGAGGGAAAACTTATACATATGAGACTAACAGATTTTTAAAAAACATTTTCAGAGGTTTTTGCAATGAAGCTTAAGGGGAAAAAGTATCTCTTATGTGTTCGTGCTAAAAGCTTCATGCCTAGCTATAATGCTTTTTAAACAAAGAAGACCAAAATGGATGGTATTAACTAGATTGAAGACAGTCAGGCTTTGCTCCAAGAAGTGAACTCTCTGTGATTCAACGAGCAGTCTGCTTTCATCTTCCTTCTTTCAGATGCTTCTGTTCTTATACATTGATTTTTGTAGCATTTAAGAAAATGAATCACATCCCCCACTACCCCAGCCTCCCAAAATCAATAGGCAAAAACCTGTTAGTTGATATTATGTGAGACCATGCAAAAAGTAAAAGCATCACATGCATTTTATTATGAAGGAAAAAATGGCAAATAGCAAAATGATAGGAACCATATAAGATATACTTTTATCTAAGTAGCTTATCAAAGAAGCAGGTAAATTAAAAGCAGCTAGCATTTTATATATATATTTATTTAAAATATTTTTAGCCCACCTTTCTCTTTTAAGAGGGTTTGGTGGCCTGCATCATTCGAAGACAATATTTAAAACTAAGAACAGTAACTCTGCAAACACTAAAAAGGATCAATTACCACACTAAAATACAGTAAACTAAAATACAGTAAAAAACACTCTCAATGCAGTAAAGCATAACCATCCATGAAAAGAAAAACCACTCCGGCAGCCAACCACTAAGGGAAAGCTTGGGTGAAGAGAAAGGTCTTCATCTGGTCACAGAAGGATAGCAAAAATGGGGCCAGTCTGGCCTCCTGTGGAAGGGAGTTCCACAGTCTGGGAACGGCAACAGAGAAGGCCTCTCTCATGTCTGCACCAAATGCATATGTGAAGGTGGTTGGGCTGAGAGGAATGCCTCTCCTGATAATCTTAACACCAGGGTAGGCTCATAAAGGGAGATACAGTTCTTGAGATAGCTTGGACCCAAGCTGTTTAGGGCTTTACAGGTTAGAAGCAGGACTATGAATTGTGCCTGAAACTACATTTTCAACTGTGACGGTAAATGCATTTCTCAAAGCTCAGGGGATTTTTTGCCAAGTGAAATTTACTCTTCTATGATGTTTGTGCAAAGCAGTTTATGTAGAGATGCAAGCATTATATGAGCCTGAGAAAATCGTGTAGAAAAATAGTCACTCAGTTTCTTTTTAGCTTCAGAGTCAGTAGCTGGCAACAACTGCTAAGGAAGATAACAAATATGGCTGAATGTTTCTAGATATGAAAGGAAAATGCCTGAATATTTTTCAGGCCAAAACCTGACAGCTTTAGTTGAGACCTGAATGTTAACTATTAAACAACCGCTTGCCACACAATACAATTATAGAGATTAAAACACAAATATAGGCACTAGAAAAGTAGGAAGTTACATTAAACTAGATCACACTATTTGTCCAAGCATTGCCCATTATGACTTCTAGGAACTCTCCACAATCTTTGGAACAGGTTTCTTCCATTACCTGCAAATGCTGTTGTAACTATTTTAAAATTAAGGTGCTAGGGTTTGAATCTGGCATGGTCTGCGTGTAAAATACAGTGGTGCCTCGCATAACGGGTGCCCTGTTTAACGATGAATCTGCATAGCGACGATGTTTTTGTGATCGCTTTTGCGATTGCATAACAATGTTTCCTATGGGGGAAAATCGCTTTGCGATGGTCGGCAAGCTATTTCGCTTACTGATTTTCGCATAGCGATGATTTTTCCCCCAACTGATCGGCGGTTCCAAAATGGCCGCCGGGTAAAACAGGGACGGATTCCTCGCTTACTGGGCAACTAAAATGGCCACCATATGGAGGATTTTCGCTTAAAAGGTAAGTTTTAAGCCCACAGGAACGCATTGAAGGGGTTTCAATGCATTCCTATGGGCTTTTTTATTTTGCATAGCGACGAATCCGTATAGCGACGATTTTTGCTGCATGGATTATCGTCGCTTTACGGGGCACCACTGTATATGCTCTACCACTCAGGTGTGGTCCTTTCCGGTGTATACAGCCAGGCCATCTTAAACCCGATTACGGAAATGTTTCCTACATTTACTTGTTGCCTATCATCGTCGTCGTCGTTTAGTCGTATCTGACTTTTCGTGACCCCATGGACCAGAGCACGCCAGGCCCTCCTGTCTTCCACTGCCTCCCGGAGTTGGGTCAAATTCATGTTGGTTGTTTTGATGACACTGTCCAACCCCTTCTCCTCTTGCCTTCACACTTTCCATCCTTTCATATCTACTGAGAACTCCATTTTCAAAAGCATTCAGCTCTTTTGTTACTCAGACCATGTGAATTCTTCCCCATAGCCTTCCTTTTCCGTCTGCCGCACTAATTTTCTAGCCACATCAGCTTAAGCCTACCCCACCATTTCAGTTCCTCTTTTAAACAATATACAAATATTTCAATTTCTTAAAGCCTGCCCCATAGCTTCATTTCTCTGACCTTATATCCTGAATGAGCCTATGACTCTTGTTCCTCCAGTTCTGCCAGACTTACGTAGCTCATAACCACAGTTAGCATTCTAAAACAGGCCTCTTATGTTTTGTCTCTCTCTCCCATGAGGAAACACTCATTGTCATCTTTCTTCCTTCTAACCCTGGCCCTAAGCCAATTTCCTCTGGGAAGACTGTAGTTTAGCACTGATCCTCACTTTCAACCACAACAGCCCTATATGTATCAGCATACATAGACTCATCCCTTTTCTCCCTGACTTACTTATTCCCCATCTAAATTTAGAAGGTACACCCCACAGCAGCAGTGTTTCTGTGTCAAATCAACAAAGTGATGCGGTGTTCTTCCTTTTTACTTCCATATTTTACCAAAGCCTTGTATGTTTTCTCCAATAAGCTACGGAAATCATATGCTGGAAAGTAGCCAGAATAGTGGTTTACTTATACCAGGGTAAGAGCAACAGTGTAAACTGCTGTGGCAAATGCCACTACTTAACAAGTCACTGTGCGTATCACATATTATACCCAAGTTATGTGAATTAATGCATGCTGAGCAACACATGTAGCACCTTGTTAAACAGTGCCGTTTGCTACTGTGATTTTTGCCAATGCACTAAGACCAGCATTGGTAACTAAAATGATTTTGGCCGGCAGCTCTATGTAACGAAATTGATCAAAGACAGAAAACTGATGTAGAGGAAGCTAGAAATATATTTTAGTATGTTCACTTCCCATCCTAAATCTTCTGCAAAGTCTCTTACTTCAAAAGCATTGGTTTTTACAAAAGGTGGACAGACATACACAGGCTTCGAGTGTGTTTTGATGATGATCGGGGAGAAGAACAGCTTTTGAATGACATAAAAATCTATTTGTTTCCTTCAGTCTCTCTACCTGAAAGAGGGAGAGGAAGAGGGAGAGAGCTCCATATTAATACCTCTGCGGTTTTCTCTCAAGAAATATGCCAGCTTTGAATCCCCTGCTCCAGACACTACAATTAGCTGAAGGTTACATTAAGCCATAATCAGTCACTAGCTTCATTTAAGAATCCAAAAGATATTTGGGTTAAAAAAACCTCCCCCCCAATGTGGCTCCTGTAAAGTGGAGAAACCTGCACTGAGATGGAGAGTAGTTGTAGCTTTCTGTGTTGAGTCTGCTTAGCCCTGTGACTTGATGTAGCAAGAAATCAAGTAAAATATTATGATAGCCATTGACCTCAGCTGCAGGATCCCAATATGAGATAAGACCTTCAATGGGACTATATAAATCCCACCCCTTTTCGACATATTGCCAGTAGGCAGCTTGACCCACCCCATTGGGAACATTTAGGTATTGGCAGGAATTTTATTCAGGCCGACTGGATTGCCAAACAAAATGGCATGTTTTGTAGTCTTTCATGACATAATTCACCTTTCCAATATGTGCACCTGTGTTGCACTTTGTTGTTCTGTGTATATAATCATGGGGGTGTGAAGCAAAAGGGAGTTTCAGGACCATAACTAATGATACAAAATTACATAATAGGGAGCAGAAGGATTTGTCAGAGTAACCATTCAGCAGATTTTGGGCAATTGCTGAGGTGATTCAGCCACACTGATTCTAATAATGCCACTGAATTATTGCAGTGCCAGGTAGGGGAATTGGGCATGAACCAAAAGTTGGGGAACAAAGTGCTCTATGATTATTTAGGCACGTCCCCCAGATGCATCCTGTAACTAGATCAGTGCCTTCAAAATCCTTCTTATTTGTCTAATGTCTGTTGCATTTCAGAACAGTACTTCACTCCCAGATATGTGGGTGTAGGACTGCAAGTTAAGTGTCTTCTAATCACAGCCTTCATCCTTCCACACACAGTGCTTCCAGATATATGCACTGTACTGCAAAACAAATGTCTTCATGGAAAAATAAAATATTTTTTTGGGGAAAAACTATATCTATAATTATTAAAATAAATATACATGGGAGTGTAAACCTTTCTGTAAAAATAAAAGCACAGTAGAATTTATTTCTAAATGAATCGCATTGCTTTGCTATGTTAAGCAACACCAATCCTATGAATACTTGTCATGGGAGTAAGTCTTATTGAACATTGAAGGTGCTCCTTTGGTATATGTGCAGAGTACAGAACTTAAATGAACGAGACCAGTTCTGGTAGCCTTTGTTATTTAGGCCAGTGGTTCTTAACCTTTGTTACTCGGATGTTTTTGAACTGCAACTTTCAGAAACCCCAGCCAGCACAGTTGGTGGTGAAGGCTTCTGGGAGCTGCAGTCCAAAACACCTGAGTAACCCAAGGTTAAGAACCAGCGATTTAGGCTACCAGAACTGCTACCTTGGGTCCTTTTTTAAGGAGAAAGGTGGGGTAAGAATATTTTGAATAAAATAAAAAAAATAATTTTTAATTAGCCTTACAGAATAAGGTTAACATATTTTAAACCAACAACCAGTAAGGATGGTTTGGAAATGGTCGAGTGCCATCTTTGCATCAAGATGATGGTCCTCTTCTGTTCTTTAGACACCGCATAGATGTTCTTTATCTGTCCCAGGAAACTGAATTTTGCCCCTCTGGGACTATTTCTAGCAATCAGTAAGTTAAAAAGGGAGAAATGAGATTGTAAATGAGGGCAGAAGGAATGCAAAAGAAGGTGACGGTGGGGAAGGAAATTGGGTTTTCAAAAATTCGTGTACTCTGTTCTTTCCAAAGATGAAAACAGTGGTGAGGGAGACAGGAGTAAAATAACAGATGGATTTTTCTCATTTTTTCCCCCTGACAAGGCTTTATTGTAGTTATCTAACTTAAACAGCAATTTAACATCACTTTAACTCTTTAAAAAGTATTTTAAACTAGATTTTCATAACCTTTTTTCAAACTCCTTAGCCTTGCTTTTTTAGTGCAGATGGTGAATTTCCTGTCTCTAGCCACTTTTCTGTGATCAGTTTCTGTGTGAAGATGGTCAATATAATCCTACTAAGGTTTCAGTGATGACCCTGCCAATTAGAAGTCCATGAATATTTAACAATACCAGGAACATTACTGTTAAAAGAAAAATATAAGTAATTAGCAGGAAGATGTCAGGAAATATCAGATTGTTATTGTTGCTATTTTAAAGCTGTTATTTAAGTACTGAGCACATTTTGTGCTGAAATTAAATAATATTATTGGCAGTTTCACATACACTGCTGACATTTTTTAATCATATAATTTCACAATAGTATTAAAATAATTACAGAACTGTTTTGATTTGTTCTTTTGGCAATTCAACAGCGACAATTTCTTGTTATGTTACATGACAGCAGAGCATTGGATCGGTTTGTATATACATAAGTTTGTGAAATAAACACTGATGCCAATAACATTAAATAAAATTAGGGCACATTCCTTCACTTCTGTAGGCGGAGGATTAGGAAGAAACACTGTTGGGCAGATGTTCTGTTAGACTGATAGATATCAAATGTGTCTCTTCTATATCAAATACACCAATAGATGTGCTAAAACGAAAGGAATTAAGAGTGAGTTGTAATTAGCATAGAAGAGAAGTAAATCTCTCTTCTCACCTCAATCCATAGCTATACAATAGTGGTAGCACAATGAACACATTTTCCTTTCCTTTAATTTCAACAGAGGAGAATTATTATTATTATTATTATTATTATTATTATTATTATTATTATTATTATTATTATTATTATTATTATTATTATTATTATTACTACTACTACTACTACTACTACTACTACTACTACTACTAATAATAATAATAATAATAATAATAATAATAATAATAATAATAATAATAATAATAATAATAAAAACACGAGGCGCAGTCAATCAAAACTATAAAAACATTGACTGGTATTATATAACAGAAATAAGTTTTAAAAACAACTATCTGTTAAATATTGGTGCAGTACGTATGCTGTTCCTAATCTTGACTTACTCATTTTCTGATACCTTCTCTATCAGATGTTCCTATGGGTTTTTGGAGGCTGGAGAGTTATTATTATTATTTTATTGCACAACGACCAGTGCACTAATTTTGCCACTCTATAATCTCTAATTCTGTAATCTGTTTGTGCAATCTTTGGACATTCGTAGATGAGGTGTGACACAGTTTCATATTTTTCTGGGCAGAGTCAACAATTGCTGTTAGCACTAATTCCTTCAATCTTAGCTTTCATTGTGTTGGTTTGGAATACTTGTCCTTGTGCAGCAAAAATCAATCCTTTAGTTTCTTTCTTAAGGGTCCCCAGTTTTAGTCATGCCCATGATGAATTATTTTCATTCTTTCCATCAATATTTCTCAGATGTTGTCCATGTAGTGGTTTGTTTTTCCAACTGTTTAATTTGTTTTTAAGTTGTTTTTTTTTTATATCGAGCCTTTGTTTCTGTTCTTTTCAAAATAGTCTCCATTTTCACTGCCTTAACTACTTTTTCTGTGCTTGTACTGATATAATCATTTAGGCTCCTTTTTTTCTCCTCTGCTACCTGCTGTATTTGCAGTAATCCATGGCCTCCAATTTTTCATGGTAAATATATGTCCACATCACTTTTTGGATGTAACACATGGTGCTTGTTCATTAGTTTCTGTGTTTTCCGATCCAATTCTTCTATTTCATTTTGAGTCCAATCTATTATTCCAGCTGGGTATCTAATTACTGGAATGGCCCATGTGTTTATTGCTTTGATTTCCCCCATTTAATTTTGATTTTAAGATTTTCCACAGTCTTTTGAAATATTCTCTTTCTGTCAGTTCTTTAACTTTTGTGTGCATGATGTTATCTGCTTCTAGTATTCCAAGGTATTTATAATTTTCATCACTTGATAGTGATTTTATAATGCCATTTTTTCACTCTATTCCATTTAGTTTTTGGATCTTGCCATGGTATACAGACAGAACTGCACATTTGTCAATTCAAAATTTCATTTGGATGTCTTCATTAAATATTTGCACTGTGTTTAGCAGTGATTTTATCTCAGTGGAACTTTTTCCATATAGTTTTAGGTCATCCATGTATAAGAGATGATAAATTTTTCTTGCGTGTTTTGAAATATGGTAGCCCAATCCAGTTTTATTTAAAATTATTGAAATAGGAATTAGTGAGATGTTAAACAGCAGTGACAATTAATTTCCTTGAAATATTCCTCTTTTGATGCTAGCTTCCCCAATTTCTTCACCATGAGCCATTAAGACATGATTCTATATTTTCACGTTTTTCTTGAGGAACTTCTGAATGTTCTTACTAATCCCAAAATTGTTTAGGCAGATGTTAATCCAACTGTGTGGCAATGAGTCAAATGCCTTTTTATAGTCTATCCAAGCCATGTTAAGGTTTGTTTTTAGTATTTTTTTTCATTCTTTAGTACCATTTAATCAATAAGCAGCTTATCTTTCATCCCTCTTGACTTTTTAAAGTTCCCTTTCTGTTCAGTTGGGTATAGGGAATTTTCAATTAAGTAATTTTATATTGACCTTGCCAGTACTCCTGTGTACTGAAAACTTGAACATTGTTGGAAGGCATGTAATTGGTCAATAATTACTGGGTTCATTGCCCTTTTGATGATCTTTTATTATCAGAAATACCTGTTGTCATCCAATCTTCAGTTGTAGAATTTTGGAGTAAGTGACTAAATTGCACTGCTATATGTTGATGGAGACTTGTTAAATGCTCTGACCAAAACCCATGCAGCTCATTTGGACCAGGTGCAGTTCAATTTTTCACAGCCTTTACTTGTCTGTTAATAATTTCAGTTGTTATTACAATATCATATGTTTTCCTTGAATTTCTTACAAGTATCTTTAACCCATGAGGCGTCTTTGTTATGTCTGATTGGACTTTGCCATATTTCTTTCCAAAATTCTAGAGCATCATCTTTACGCCGACCTAATTTCTTTTGCTCTGCATTTTCTCCTAGTGATGTACAGAACAATTGTTGGTTATTTTGAAATTGCATGTTTCCTCTATAGGGTTTCAAGCGCCTATCATATCTTTCCATTTTCTTTGCTGTAGCTGTTACACACTGTTTAAATTCTTTCATAGTTTCAACTATTATTTTCCTTTCTAGGTCATATATTTTGCATAGTCAGGCTTTTACTTTTTCAAGTTTCTGTTTGTTTTTGCAGATTGTAACCAAGTTCCATGGTTATTATGGTAGCTGTGCTATACATGAGCTGGTTTGTTTCCTTTAGCGTATTGGTTAGGGTTGTTCTGATGACTAAATTTGCATCACTCAGTAGATCTTTTACTGGTTTACTTCATAACTGGTGCAAATCAGGGAGTCTTTTTCTGTGTTCTGGCTAAAATGGTTTACTACTTTTTCCTTAGTGATGTTTGCTGTTCTGTCAACTCATAATTTCTGTGTTGTTCCATAAGTTGTTCCTCTATTGATGTTTTCTTCCACTACTGTGTCTACCTCTACTCTCCATTTGTTTTCCATATGATGGTCATTGTTCTGTGTTGATTTTTATTTTGCCACCTTTTCTAGTTCTTGCAGTTCCAGTTCTTAAAACACTTTACTTCAGATGATAAATAGTTGCTCAGTTATGTCATTGTTTGGGTCTTTCCTTTTTCAACTTTTCATCATTCTTTTTTGAAAACCATGGGCTGTTCGATTTCTTCATAATAACATTTCATAATTTCTTGATTTTCGGCGACAGTCCAAGTTTGGTGTTTACATGGTTCCAGTAGCTTTGCAGCAACTGGTTCTGGTTCCTCAACAGGATCTGCTGAGCCCTGTAACCCATTTGCCACCAGATGCCCATGAGCTATAGCACCTGATTTGATCCTTGTTGACCCAGGCAACAACCAATCCAGTATTGATTTCTGTTTATTTCCTCTCATCATAATTGATGGTTGGTGGACACAGTTGGTCTGACTTCTCAGCTGAGACCCATCTGTCTTGGGAGACCCTTCAGGATGGCTCTCAATCTCACTGAAGCATGCAAACCCCTCTGCCTTAACAAGGCCTGTGCCTATGGAGGGGATGATGACGACTATTACTATTACTATTACATTGGTGCCTTGCATAGCGATCGCTTCCTTTTACGACGAAATCGCTTTGCGACGCATTTTTTGCGATCGCAAAAGCGATCGCTTTGCAATGTTCCCTATGGGGGAATTTCGCTTTGTGATGATCGCAGGGAAGCAATCATCGGAAGCCTCCATTTTCAGCCAGCTAATCGGTGGTTTCAAAATGGCCACCGGGTAAACAAAATGGCCACCTGCTGTGTTTAGGGACGGATTCCTTGCTTACCAGCAGCGAAAATGGCCACGCTATGGAGGATCTTCGCTGAACGAACGTTGAGTTTTAAGCCCATAGGAACGCATTGAAGGGGTTTCAATGAATTTCTATGGGCTTTTTAATATCGCATAGCGACGTTTTCATTCTGCAGTGATTTTTGTAGAATGAATTAATGTTGCTATGCGAGGCACCACTGTACTATTACTATTACTATTATTACTATTACTATTATTACTATTACTACTATTACTATTATTATTATTATTATTATTATTATTATTATTAGTAGTAGTAGTAGTAGTAGTAGTAGTAGTAGTAGTAGTAGTAGTAGTAGCAGTAGCTCTGCTTACATTCTCATGAAAGCAGAAAATGTGTAAATAATTAATACAATCACACTATGCTACCACCATCCCACACGGAGAAATCATAACTTAGATCACAGATGGAGAACCTTTTGCCCTCCAGATGTTTTGGACAATTTGAAACCTTGAGCTGTGCTAGCTTGGCCGTCTGGGAATTGAAATCCAAAACATCTGGAGAGAAACACAGGTTTCTCATCCTCAGCTCAAGATGATGTAGCCATGTGACATGGGGCTATATCTGTCTGGCCACATACTATGGATTTTTAGAGAACACAAGAGAGAACTTTGGTAATAAATAAGAAACCTTGGGAAAAAGACAGTTTGAACAGAAAGAAACCTGCTTTTCACAAACCAGTCTGGCTGATGGTATACATGCAAACACTCAATAACTAAAGCTCTTAACAACTGGAAGGTAACTAATCAGTACATCGGAATTAAACATATTCCAGTGATGTTTTCTTACACACCTTATTTTCCTAAGTTAGTTACAGAGCAGAAATGTCTATTCAAAGGTTATAATAATACTAATGGGATAATTAGGAAAGAGTACTGAAATATTGCTAGGGATGTGGTGGCGCTGCGGGCTAAACCGCAGAAGCCTGTGCTGCAGGGTCAGAAGACCAAGCAGTAGTAAGATCGAATCCACGCAACGGAGTGAGCGCCCGTCACTTGTCCCAGCTCCCGCCAACCTAGCGGTTCGAAAGCATGCAAATGCAAGTAGATAAACAGGGACCACCACGGTGGGAAGGTAACAGCGTTCTGTGTCTAAGTCGCACTGGCCATGTGACCACGGAAGATTGTCTTTGGACAAAATGCTGGCTCTATGGCTTGGAAACGGGGATGAGCACCGCCCCCTAGAGTCGAACACGACTGGACAAAAATTGTCAAGGGGAACCTTTACCTTTACTGAAATATACCCTTTGTGAGGGCAATTAAATTTTCTAAAGGGAAGGCAAGACAGCATGAAACAAAAACAAAACTACATGATGGTATTTTGTAGTATAGATTGTTTATCATACCTCTCATGTTAAGATACAGCTGCTTTTTGGATGCTGTATATTCACTGATACAGTGAAATGTAAAATGAGAACCTGTGTTACTAGGGTCCATTCACAAAATCTGTGTAGTAATGATGAATCTTGCATACTCTGAATGTTCTGAAAGGTAAGAATTTGGGAGGAATGACCTAAAATGCTTTAGAGCTACTACCAATTTGATCAGTTCTAAAAGATTCAGCTTAGAAAGAAAAAGACTGCAAGCAGTTTCCTAACATGGAAACAGAACTATGGAGTTGCAATACTGAGGGTTTTGCTAAAAAATCTAATTGGGCACAATCTGGCATATGTTCATTGCTGATTAGAATACTGGGAATGTCTGCTTTGCATAGTTCATAGCAATTTCCATAACAAAAAGATTGTAAATCTTTTAAAAAACAATTATTTTTTATTTATCAGTAAATTAATAATATCACCAGATCACTATTATTTACTATGCTTAGTTAAGACTTGGATATACTAAGAAGTATGTTTCTAAAATGGAGAATGGGCAAAACATTTAAAATAAGCTATAATTAACAGGAAAATTATTGGAAATAAGTAAAGTGAAAGATCATGATAAATGCATTTTAAGAACAGAAAGTTACAATTCAAATCTGGGAAGAATCAAATAAGCAGCAATTTGAAAAAGAAGTGGAAATAATAACAATGAGCTGAGTATGTTGATAATGTTGTGCCATATTAAAATTGTATCAATTATGAATTATTATTGTTAGCAAACAAGAGACAGGGAACATAAGAAATAATATACTTGGCATTGGTGTAGTGCTTTAATGGAATACAGCCTCATTACATTTTGGTCCATACTTTCAAAACAGCATTACGAATCTGGAAAGTTTAGAATCTGGAAGGAATCCAAGAGCAACAACAATTAAAAGAGGTAAAGAATCTTGATTAAAAAAAAAAAAGAACTGGAAAAGGATTTTGGAAATAATGTTGAGGAGTGGAATACTGATGAAGATACTCCATTGCAGGAAATCTTTAAAGAGCAACTTTGAGAAGCTAGACAGGTTTCAGTGGAATCTACTCTATAAAAAGGTTGATTGTAGATATTTTCTTACTACTTGATGAATATCCAAAGGCAAGTGCTTGAAACACTCAGGAAAGGACCATGCCATCAACAGGACTACCTACCACCAGTTGTATCCTGGAGAGGCTCCCCCACCTTTATGGACTTTCCAAGACACACAAGAAGGACCCCCCTCAGACCCATTGTCAGCAGCATAAATCCGGCAACATACAACATTACTAAATACTTGGCCATCATCTTAGCACAACTGGTTGGACACACGGACCACCACATTCACAACTCAAAGGAGTCTGCATCCAAAGTCAGGGAACTGAAACTAAATACTGATGAAACCATGGTATCCTTTGATGTCACATTCTTTTTCACCAGCATTCCCACCCATGATGCCCTAACAACTGTAAAAAAGAGACTAGAATTGGACAACACCCTCTCCACCAGAAGCAGCCTCAGCCTGGACCAGATATGCCTGCTCCTGGACATGTGTCTGAGCACCACTTACTTCACCTGCACAGGTGACATTTACAGACAGAAACATGCCTGTGTTGTGGGTTCCCCAATATCACCTATTTTGCCAACTTATACATGGAAGAAGTGGAAAAGAAGGCACTAAACAGCTTCCAGGAGACAACTCCAACCCATTGGTTCAGGTATGTGAGTGACACCTGGGTGAAGATCAAGATTCAGGAAGTACAGGCCTTCAGAAATCACATAAAAGCAGTGGACCCAAATACCAGGGAAGACACCAAAGAAAACTGGCTGGCTCTCCTGGACTGTTCAGTCATCATAGGATCAAACAGCAGCTTAGGAATCTACAGAAAACCTACACACACTGATCAATATCTGCAATTTGACTCTCATCACCCATTGCAACACAGACTAGGAGTAATCAGGATGCTAAACCACAGAGCAAGAAATATTCCCATCTCCACAGAAGCCAAGAAGAAGGAAGAACTACATTTGAAGATAGCACTTTAAGGCCTGTGGATATCCAAAATGGGCCTTTAGCAAGGCAATGTCCTGACCCAGCGGGAGAATGGAACAGTCTGAGACCCACAGTCAACAGAAGAATCTGATCATTCCTTACATGGCGGGTGTGTCTGAAAAGCTCAAAAGGATTTTTGGTAAACACCACATAACCGTGCACTTCAAACCCACAAACACAAGGCAGAGACTCATCCACCCAAAAGACTGGACACCAAAATACAACAAAATACAATGCAAAAAGGAGTGTTTGGAGCTCTACATGGGAGAAATCAAACAGCCACTAAACAGGAGAATGGCCCAGCACAGGAGGGGCAATGGCTCAGGACCACAATCAGCAATGTTCCCTCATTTGAAGGACAAAGGGAACTCATTTGATGGCCAAGATGTACTCTAGGAGGTTTGAGAGAGAGGGGTCAGAGAGGCCCATACATGTGCATACAGAAAATCCCTCACTCAACAACGGTGGAGGCCTTACATACAATCTGTCTCCTATTTATCATGATGCCCTTTCATCCGTCCCCAGAAAGATGAGGACCACATCCACCAGAAAGACCACTGTAAACGACTGTTAATGACTCATGACAATGGGAGGAAAAGGACTGCAGAGGTGGGATTTTCACTCCCCCCCCTTCCATTGTCCATCTATGAGCCTATTCAGACCAGGGGGAAGTGAAACCAACAGGGAGGATATATCAGGAGTCTCCTACCAACTTTCCTCAGACTGAAGAAGCTACTTGGATGAGTAGCAAAATATTTCAACTTAATAAGGAAGACGTCCAGTTGCCAGATAACCTCACCTGGATGACTGAAAATCTTCACAGATCCAAAGACAAAGAGAATGGATAATTTTATGGTAAGGATAACTTCATGGATGATCTGCTAGGTTTCAAACTGATGACCCAGAAGGTTCTGTTGAATTTTGTAGTTTTGTATGAATAGTTTTAGTACTTTGGTAAGACTTTCAGGAAGATTACAGATTTTTCTTCCTTGTAGGTTTCCATGATGAACTTGAATAGACATCGGGGAGAGATGCTGTAGCTATGGGGCATATTGGTAAAGGCTAGGAAACTAATCAATCATTATCTGATTTCCTTGTAATCTTACGGTTCTATACAAATCCTTTCTTTCTTTTAATTTTTTAAATTTTTATTCATTTTCATAGGGATAAGGGTTATGGTACAAATCCGGGGCCAGGTAAGAACGAAATGTCTTCCTACATCTGCTTATACAATTGTATTAAAGATGGAAATCATACAATGAGAAAAAAATTATAACAATTTTCAATAATATTTATCATTACTAATCTTCCATTTTCTTGGACTTCCTCTTTCTTTTTATCTTTAAGTTTACTAGTTTTATAGTTTTAGTATTACAGTATAATGCCATGTTATATATATTATTCTTAATTGCTCTATTGCTAAATCAGTGTTATAACCATTAATTTGTCTTTTTTTTCATATATTCTTTCACAACAAAATACCTTCTTAGATTTAACAACGTTTATCTCCACTGCTCTATCTCCATATTCTAACCAATATTTTGTGCCCCTCTTATCATGTTGTCTTTCATTTTCCATCTTATGGACCATACATCCATTCTCAGGAGCTTCACCCACTCCAGACATTGTCTCCCTTGTCTCATCTGCCACAACATGTCTCCCATCATCTTGATTCTTCTCCCTTTCATTATCAAAGTTCATAGTAATTTGATGGTGTTGACATCTTCATAAAGGGGATTAACAAATTGGCTCTCTGCTGCATTGTATCTTCATCTTTTTCTTCTAGAACCTTCTGGGGTTTAAAAATAAAATTGTCTCTGTTTGTGGTTTTAAAAAAATGGTTCCCTGTCGTAGTTTCACTTTTTTCTCTGTCTTGACTGTAAATTCCATTTGTATTCCTGCGTCTTTAATTTGTTTAAATAGCTGATCCATCTCTGTTTTCATCTGGTGCAGTCCATTAAGTATAATGTTCTGTATATTCTTGAGAATGTCTTGTTGTCCCATAATTGAAGGTATTATCTGGATTTCTTTCCAGCAGGTAGTGACCACACTAGTTATTCACAATACAGTGGTGCCTCGACTTACGACTGTCCCGACATACGACCATTCTGAGTTGCGACCAGCTCCGGGTGCAAAATTTTGTTTTGACTTGCAGCCGGAGCTTCGAGTTGGGATCAAAAGAGGCAGGGAAAAAAGGCAGGGAATTCAAATTAGAGGGCTAACCATTGGTTGGGGAAGAGCTTCTTTGTAGCTCTTTTGCCCCAACAGAGTGTGTGCGTCGGGGGAGGCTTGAGACTGCCTGGTGCTGCTTTCTGGTTCTGAGTAAGTACATTTACAAGGTTTTGCAGGGTGGGTTTGGGCTGGGGGCTATTTTTCTGTGCTGTGATTTTTTTGTGTTTTGGTGTGTTTATTTTTTCAGCCCCAGTGCCTTCCAATGGGGCTTGCTGTACTGTTTATATTTGGTTATTTTTTTAAAGGCCCAGAGCCTTCTGATGGGGCTGCTGTGTGCTTTCTTTTCAGATTTTTTTTAAACGCCCCAGTGCCTTCCAATGGGGCTACTATGTGCTTTATTTTTGGTTCTGTTTGTTTTTTTAAAGTCCCAGTGCCTTCTGATAGGCAACTGCGTGCTTTATTTTTTTTAATCCCCAGTGCCTTCCAACAGGGGTGCTGTGTGCTTTAGTTTTGGTTTCTTTGTTGTTGTTTTTTACAGCCCCAGCGCCTTCTGACGGGGCTGCTGTGTGCTCTATTTTTGTTTTTGTTTTTTTTTAAGCCCCAGCCTTCCGATGGGGCTGCTGTGTGATTTATTTTTGGTTTGTTTGTTTTTCAAGCCCCAGTGCCTTCCGATGGGGCTTCTGTGTGCTTTTGGGGGGGGGGGGAACAGATTAATCGCGTTCCAATGCATTTCAATGGGAAACGGTGCTTCGACTTACCATTTTGAGTTACCTCCATCTTCTGGAACGAATTATGGTCATAAATCGAGGCACCACTGCAGTAGCTTGGGGCAAAAGGCTGACAGGAGGAAGGGCTTTTCCCAAGACCGTTTCTAGCTGCTTCACAGATTTAAATCCACCAGTAATTTATGGTTATATTATCTTGCAGGAGCAAGTTTTATTCTCTCTCTTCCCCTTTCCTCCTCCTTTCTTCCTGCTTCTCTCAGCCAAGCCTCAGATGAAAAGGGAGGGGGGAGTGTTCACTGGTCTGGCCAGATACAGATGTAGTCACTTTCTCTGACAGATTACACACAGTCTCTCTCATTGTTTTAGGTCCTTAGGAGTTCCATATCTAAAGCAAGCCGCTTACTTCAAGTTCTAGTCAAGATTGTTCCCAAAATCCTTCTGTACTTTTCTGCTCTCTGTCTTTGGGGCATTCACAGCTCTGTGCCAAAATGGTGTCTTCTCAGTTTCCGCTTTTCAGACTGTGACTTCAAAGAGAGGCCAATCCAGGAATCTCCCAGGTCACCCCCCCCCTTCTCAGTAAGATTCTGTTGCTTCAGCCTTTCACTTCTAGTAAAAGTCCTTTCCCCACCAGATTTGAAGGGCTTGAAACTGAGTGGCCTCGGTTAGTTTCAGGAGCCTCCTGAAACCCGACCGATCTCGCTGTGATGAAGCCCCGCCTCCTATAACAATCCTTTCTAGGATCCCAAAATTAATGGCAGTTTGCACAGGATGGGGAGGCTTAACTCTCCAATGCTGGGAGGATTTGGTCCCCTTCTTCAGTTTCCTCTATATGCACAAATATGTTGAAAACTGTATTGGCTTATATATGTATTATAGGGCTTTGCATCAATTTCAATTTATTTTTTGCATATATGTAACTTTCTGGCTCCTTTATTTCTTTCCATCATATGTTCACTGACTTGCTTTTGTATTCACTTTACATTTCTAGGTCTTCTTTTGGTTTCTTTGGCAGTGAGACCATTCCCTCCTGTGTATTTAATTTGACTTCCTTTATTTTACACTAGTTAGACAAACTCTTGGAATTCGCTTTCATTGGATCTGTCATTTTACATTACGTAACTCTTCTTTTCAAAGTGACATTTGGCTAACATAAATACTTGCAACACTGTATGTCCTGTGCTGTATTTATGCCAATTATGTAAGAACAAAATGCTTGCTCAGCACAAGCATAGTGAAACAACAATACTAAGGAAAAGAGGAGAAAACTATAGACTTTGCGTGTGATAAATTTTGCCTAGGAGAGCTACAAACTTGCCACAGGCCTTTCTTACTTTCAATATTCAAGAACTGCCTTGACTGACCCAAATGTAGTTCTTTATTAGTCAACATTTTTGTTTCAATAGGCCTACCAGCCTTGAATACAATATTCTCCAGAGAGTATCTTCCAATCTGGACTTGAAACATGGCCACCACAAAATAACCCAAGTCAGTATACTGATCCCCATAGTAAATCACTAAACAATGCCACACTGCCGCACTTAGAGACCTAGAATGTTTTGGATTATGTGAGCAAAAGTCTTCCTTTCCCCCTCTTCTATCCTACTTCTACTAACCATGAAGCAAAAAAGATTTCCAGTTTCAAACTATTCCATGTCCCAGCCCCATTATACAACACTGTGGGGCAATGTCTGCTACTGATTCAGATAATCTTGATAGATTGTGGTGAGGCCTGTTAGTAAAAAACTATGATAGTTGCAATACTATAAAATAAGTTGGACACTGGGCAATAGCAGGCAGAGGAACAAAGCTAACTTTCAGTAATTTATATGTGTAACAGATGTGTTATATTTGGCAGAACTAACAACAATGCAGGAAAACAGCAAAATCTTCAGAATTCAAATGTGCCCCACAATTTGGACAACATACATGATGCATACGCTGTTCTTTGAGTATCAGTAACATCCATCCACATGGATGTGATGATAACCCTATTTTGCTCCCCAACATAATGTCACAGAACTGTTCTGTTAAGCATTCTTCACTCTTGGACAATATATAGGGATGCATGGTGACTGAATCTACATGCCAGGGAGCAACTTACAAGTACAGTGGTGCCTCGCTAGACGATGATAATCCGTTCCACTGAAATCGCTGTTTAGCGAAATAATTGTCTAGCGAAAAGCATTTCCCTATTGGAATGCACTGAAACCTGTTTAATGTGTTCCAATGGGGAAGAATCGTCATTGTCTAGCGAAGATCGGCCATAGGAAAGCCGCTTTGCAAACCACCAATCAGCTGTTTAAATGGCTGTCTTGCGAAGCTTAGGTCCCAAAAACACCTGTTTGCGAGCGCGGAGGGAGCTGTCAAAATTGTTGTCTAGCGAAAATCAGTTTGCGAAGCAGGGACCAAACATTGTCCAACAAAATTCCCCCATAGGAGTCACTGTTTTGCGAATCGCTATAGCGATCGCAAAAAGCCAATGTCTAGCGAAAAAACTGTCATGCGGGGTAACTGTCTAGCGATGCACCACTGTAAATTTAAACAAATGGCATCCAACATATTTCACATGCAGCATTTCATAAATAATTCAAAACTGAAACCCAATCGCACAGTTGTGTCTTTTGAGCTTGCCTAGAATCTGATTTTTTACTAAAGAATAGATACACATCCCTTTCTAAATCTATCTACTGCCTTCTTTTCTACCTACTAGGCATGTTTGGTACATCCTTTTTCTCATTTCTTGGTTTACTGAAAGAAAAGACAATGTTGCCTCACAGCAGGTAGGGAAGCGGGAAAGCAGGAACAAGTGGAAGGCATGGAAGGGGAATAAGGATTGTCAACGAATACAGCAAAAAATTAATGGAAGAAATTGTCGATTAAATAAATTATCAGGGGAGCTTTAAACCATGACAGCTTTTGCATTTGTTTCCCCACATTATATTGGGAAACCTATGCCTCATGAAAGATACTGTACATCTTTCTTTACAGCATCTTGCAGTTTGCCAAGTGTGTTGCACTCTTGTTCTGAGAACTGATGCAGACTTTTACTAGAAATGCTATGTTCCTGATGAATAAAACCTAATTAATCACGGCATATTTGTGAACACTGAATTGTAAGGTTGTAATGTTACACACATTTACCTGGGAGTAAACTTCACTGAACAAAACGAAACTTGATTCTGAGTAAATGACTATGTATATGATTACCCTATACTCTGCTGAACTGCTAAGGTGAAATAATCAGTAATCATGCTCTTACCTTCAATAACTCTGAACGCTTTGTTGCAGCTGGGAAGAGGCCACTTTGCTAAACCTGATTCTTGAAAGTTTTCCTTCAGGTTTGAATATTCCATAGGAAAATGAGATTTTGTTGAACTGTCCAGTTCTACATGGGAAAAAGTTATAGGTACTTTATATAAATTGTAACAATTTCATATGTAATTTGAAAATAGTTAAACATTTTTAAATTTCTTCAGATGTATGAATCTAAAGAAAGTCAACCTCCAAGCTAACACCATTAGTTTCTGGAAACATTTTATGCACATGCTCTCAAGAACACTCTCACAATCTAGAGTTGCAGAGAGAAACCTTTGGCTTACCAGATGTTTTGAATGGCAACTCGCAGTTCTTACCACTACCTGAACATGGCATTTTAGGATTAAAGTCCAAAATATCTGGAAGGCCAAAAGTTCCTCACCCATAATCTAGAGAAACAAGTCCAGCAATTTTTGCTTATACAAGCTTTAATTTTTTTTAAGCAGCTGCCCTCTGTGCTCTTGAGAAATCAAATATGAAAATCCAATAAATCTGAGAAGCAGTTCATTAGTATGCTGGAAACGAGAATTGTAAGATTTAGGATCCTGGTGTATGCATTCTTCCTGCAGGATAAATTTTACTGAACTCAGTGTAAGTCCACATTGGATCAGGCTCCAACAAAACTCAGACTAGTTATACATATGCCTCTAGGCCTGTGAAAATCAGCCTTTCACTGTGTGTTCCAAGCTAGCAATCTACTACTGTATATCTACTGTGTGTACTTGTTGCTTTACACCATTTTGAAATAAACAGTAGTTATTTAAGCACTTTTAGCTATTTATTAAGGAATGCAGTCTAGGGCAAAAGCAAACAGAAAATTACAAATAAGCAAAGATGGTGAAGTGTCATTAACAGTGAAACATCTTATTAATAGTAAAGGAGGCATGTACATGGAACAAAGCAAACTTCTTTAGGTTTCAATTTAAAACTTTTTGTCATCTGATACAGTTTCTGAGGCATCAAATAAGTTACATTGCTTAAATAATCAAATCTCTCACACATACACACCCTGCTCAACATGCATAAATAGCTCCTAGAATGATGTAATGCTTGAATCCTCTAATTTGCTATGAGTTTTTTTGTGAAAGGGAAATATAAGCAGATTTGTGTATCATACGTTTCTCTGCCTTTCCTCCCTGCATATTTTCCCTGTTTACAGTTCCAAGTTCTGTCTATACAGAAATTCCCATTAATGTTTTTGTCCATATTTTTACTGCATAATCTCTGCAGGTTTCCCCCCCAGAAATTATAGGTGAGCGAGAGAATGTTTGATTTCAATTTCCTAGCCTCAAATAAGAGGCCTGTGTGTATTTTTCATTTGCACGTTTTCTGGAATGGCAGGAACATCCCATTTGCAGAGTAATACAATATTCTAGGCACATCAGGAAATTGTGGCTGCTGCCTCCTACTCTCTGGATTTCATTAAATTCCTTGGGTTCTGTGCACTTTAAAAGTCCTATGAATTCAGATTCTTATTTTCAAATTAAAAATAGAATAGAACTGCCTGTCCTCCTTACATAATTAAAAGTATGTGATAATGAGTAACATAACTATCAGCAAAAAAACAAAATAATAAATTGGTTTTAAAATCTGGTTACAGATGCTGAGGTGCCTGATTTTGTAATGAGTAATAGACTGTGCTTCTTTTGCAGAGCAACCTTCTAAACTCTGGAAAATTCCCCTCAAGGTTTAGACAACACATTGAAATAGGGGGGGGGGGGAGCTTTTCTAATTCACAAGTCTTTGAAAACGGTAATTGTGATAATACATGGTACTGGTAATTATGCAGTACCACAGGATTCAAGGAGGGCTTTTTTAGTAACAGTCATGCCTCCTTCAAGAATGGGATACTGCCTTGTGGCAGGGAGAGATTTACCACTCCTCCTACCCATTCAGCCAGTTCCCCTCCAGTGGCTGTTATAAACCAAGAAGGGAAAGGATCCAGGACAGGTATACCCCTTTCCCAGTCCATTAAGGCATGCACCCACACTGAAATACTTTTTTATTTTTAATTTCTATTCATTTTTAAAAAGCAGACTACAAAACATTCATTAAATAAATAATATCTACTTTCATTTGAAGACACTGTGTAGAATTTGGGGAAATCCTTCCCCCCCCCCTTTGCTTGCAGGATATTAAATCTTTATGAAGGCAGAAGCACATAGGTAAACTACTTCTGAGGAGAGATGGGCATGAACTAGCATAATAGCGGTTCATGATGGTTTGTGGTATGTTGGTGCCCACAAACCATGCAGATTTTTTTAAAAATGAACCAGTTTGTGGTTTGTTCAGTTCAGGCCCATCTCTAAATTAAGTGGGGGAGCTTTCTGTGTAGCTCAGCTAGACAGAAAACTTCCTTTCATGGGGACCAACACCTACCTCACTTGGGCCGGGCCTCCATCACTGCTGGAGTTCTCTGAGGCTTTCCTGTATAGAGCCCAATGGGCAGCAAAATCATACTTCCTGCAATACCCTAAGTCTCCCTGGAAGCACTGGAAAGCCAACTGTCATACTCAACTGGGCAGCACCAATGGAGGAGGCTGAAAGCAAGTAAGATAGGCGCTGGGGCCTATGAAGGGGTGCTTTCTGTGGGGGGAATGAAGTTGAAATGAAATGCCAATAGTGAAGAAGTTCGGTATTTCATTTTGCTTTGTTGAAAGCATGGTACCCCAACCCATCCAGAAAAAAAACACCCCACAAACTGGCCTGGGCCATGGGTTATTTTAGTTCGTGGTTCATTTTGTGCCCATGTCTACTTCTGAGTACTGTCTAACTAGAAAATTCTGGAAAGGATCACCATAAGTTTGACATGATGGAGTTATCTGAAGTTACTGCAGTACATCCTACTGTATGTGGATCTGTCCTTCAGAACAACACAGATGCTACAGCAAATGCAATACATGGCTGCTGACAGGAACACCTTTCAGAGTTCTTTTGACCCCAGCTCTGAAAGAATTGCACTGGTTGCCAAAATGCCTCTGGTCTGAGTTCATGATGTTGATGACTGCTTTGTTGTTGTTTAGTCATTAAGTCGTGTCCGACTCTTCGTGGCCCCATGGACCAGAGCACGCCAGGCCCTCCTGTCTTTCATTGCCTCCCGGAGTTTGGTCAAATTCATGTTGGTAGCTTCGATGACACTGTCCAACCATCTTGTCCTCTGTTGTCCCCTTCTCCTCTTGCTCTCGCACTTTCCCAATATTTGACTGCTTGCACAGCCCTAAATGGCTTGAGGCCTGCATATTTGAGGGAGTGCCTCTCCCTCTAACTACTATCCTAATCACTGCAATCTGTTGCAAAGGCCCCCTGAGAAATGCAGACTATATGGAGACATGGAGAAGGGCTTTCTTGGCTGTAGGTCCTTAGCTGTGGAATATTCTCCTTGGAAGTACAATTGACATTGGCGCTGGCTTCATTTCAGCACCAAGTTAAAATGAGGCTGTTCATTAGAGCCTTGAAGGATCTTGGTTTGAACAGGTTATAGAACTTTTGCAACATGTTCAATTTTACAGGTTTTAAATAGTTTAAATTCCACAGTTGTTTTATGTGTTTTAAATAGTTTTAAATTATTTTATATAACATTATTCATTTAAACAGTTAAATTATTTTGTATTACTCTTGTTGTATCCCACCTTGAGATCTTATAATATGGGAGGGGTATAAACAGACTAAATAAATAATTAAGGTTCACCTAAGGACTTAGTTAGTGAATAAAATAAGTGCTGTACTTAATAGGAAATTCAGTTTTATATTAACCCAGCTGGAGATGCCATGGTCTGGAGTGCTTCTAAAACGTGTGGTTGCACACTCAGAAGACTTCTGTATTATGAGGAGGTTCAGAGTGGTGTATACCAGTTTTCCTCTATGCTGAAGCTTTCAGTCCGAGCTTATTTGCATTCAGATACAGGTTTATATGCATTGCTTTCTATCTAGGCCTTTATGGTTTTTCTTAGCTTGAGTAGATACTAGCTCTCTGTTTCACAGTTCTATTTTAGACTTTTGTTTATCCTCTTGTGTCCTTTCCATGACCTGATAAATATGGAAAGAATATGCGTAACCTTTCTTCTCAGATAGTTACTTATTTTCAATGAAGGTACAGTGGTGCCTCGCTTGATGACGTTAACCTGTTCCAGCAAAATCGCTGTTAAACAAAATTGTCATCAAGCAGATTTTAAAAACCCATTGAAATGCACTGAAAACCCTTCAGTGAGTTCCAGTGGGCTAAATACCTCATCGTAAAGCGAAGATCCTCCATAGGGCAGCCATTTCCCTGTATAGCGAGGAATCCATCCTAAAGCACAGTGGGGAGCCATTTTGCACAGTGGGCGGCCATTTTAGAGCTGCCGATCAACTGTTTGAAAATCATCGTCTAGCGAAAAATCAGTTCCCGAAGCAGGGAACCGATCATCGTGAAGCGAATTTTTCCTACTAGAACATCATTTTACGATCGCAAAAACCTCATTGTCAAGTGGTTTCATCATTTAACAAGGTAATCATTAAGCAAGGCACCACTGTATGTGATTCCACCTTTAGTTTCTTAAAAATTACCAATAATACCCACAAAAAATTAAGAATTACATTGTATTAAATCAGTCCATAAATTTACATGGGGTGAGGTGGGGAAAAAGAATGATGTAAGCATATGTAAGACATAAAAGGAAGCCACATGTCCAAAAATGTATTTCTAACATTAACAATTCTCAATGAACAAGCCTGAAATGTTATGTAACTTTTCTATAAGAACCATATAACAGCTATGCGTATTTTAGAGAGCAAGAGGGTGTGTGGTTATCACCTGAGAAAGGAATTTGTTTACACAACTGTGCTGGCCAGGATCAGTGATATCAGACATCTGTGCCTGAGAACTCAATGTGTTATCAATTTGCTCATTAAATACGTCCTTTGAAAATACAAGTATTATAATTGTGCCAATTAGTGACGGACTTAGTTATTACTGGATCACTTAATGAGATATCTTCAGACATTCTGCTAAGTAAGAAAGAATGTAATCCTACCCAAGGGGTAGGTGTTTGGGGCCCATTTTTGAGCTTTGAGACAATTTATAAGGTGCTGTGCGGTGTACAGTACATTGCTATGGGTCCCACAAATGACATAGAAAGAGATGGAATGAATCTGCTACTGTTTCCAAGAGTTTCTAGTGGCTGAATGGGTTTTCAGATTATCTTTGCTTTGCTCTTTCATTTTGCATTACAGTTAGTCTTTTATACTTAAGAATCATCTTTTGTATTATTGCTTTTTATTATACTAGGTGATTCACTATGGCTTTTCTCTTTTCCTATTCTTTTATAGTTTCAGAGCTTTTTTCTTTCACTGCCTTGGATCGAAAAGACGTCCTTGCCTTCATGTCACAATATAAGAGAAGAATTAAAATGGGTTAGCACCTGATGTGGCAACTGGTTTGTAGGTGGAGGATCAAATGCACACGTGGCAAGTGGAGTGGAAATTTTTGAAGTGCCTAGAACAGTTGGGGAAACATACGAATAAAATGTAAAAACAAGTAACCAAAGGAGAATGCCCTGTTGCTGGAAAAAATAACTCTAGACAGCAGTAAGTCTGTCATTTTAACATAATTTAGCATAATGTACACATAATTAAGTGTAATTCAGCGAGATCATTTTAGTCATCCTTCTTTACATTTGGTTTGTACTACTACTGGTTTTTATTTCTTCCTTTTGCCACGACTCAATTCAGGCAGTGGCCCTGCTCAGCATTTTTACATTTCCTCCTTCTCCCTCCAGTTTTCCACTTCTTTCCCCTTATCCTCTGGCCGACTGCAGAAGCTGTTCTTGCATTTTCTCTTGATCCCTTTCTGCACCCCTTGGCACTGGGGTGCCAAAGCAGAACAAGCCTGAGCAACAGTCATGGAGGGGAGAGCTTAGGACTGGATGTGAGGAAACTGCTAACTGATGGCCAATCTTCCAACAGAGCAAAAGGAAGCTTGGTGTGCTTTTGCCCATACAGCCAAAACTTTGATTAAAATGCTCAAGCGCAGCACAGAAGATGTGGAACACCGCTAGAATACTGCAAGTCACGGCTGGCTGAAGGGCAAGCATTAGGATATAGGAGCTGGGTGGACCCATGGAAAGATGACAAGTAACTTGTGGGGCTACTCAGTACAAGACTGAGAAGAGAGCTTGATGGATCAGATGGGAAGATTTTGAAGACCCTGCAGGCTAATGGTGCAGAATGACTACACCTCCCACTGAATACTGGTAGAGAGTATTACCTAGCCTTGTCCTTTGTGCAGAAGAAACCATCCAGTACTTCTATGTGCATTCAAAATATTGCTTCTGATTTTCATGATGTTTGCAATTAAAAGCTTGCCTCATCAACACAATTATACAAACCACCATTTTGGTACATCTAGTCATTTAACAGGTTAAATTACAAACAAATATTCTCCAGCCAGATAAAGTTTACTCTGGAATTCTGTAAGCCAGTGATTAGTCCTCTTTTTTAAAAAGTGCTCAAGTGATTATGGCTAGATGAGCTTTTAATGGACAGTACAATGAATAATGAAATAGATCTTCAATTTCCACTGAACCACAGACGCATATTATCTGGTGCTATGAGATACTGAGTACTCTTCCCTCTGATATGAAATATATCATAGCTGAAAATCTATTAAGAAAAAAGTGATCTGGGATATAAGATCACTAGTTACAGTCAGATCATATTTGTACCAAATTTAATTTTAAAAACACAAGTTGCTTATTTGTAACGTTTGTTCTTCAAGTGGCCATCTGTATGTTCATACGTGCTTGTGAAGAGCTATGATTTGAAAACTTCCAGTCAGAGGGTTTTGCTAGTAGCTGTAACCCTCCTGTGTACGGTACATGATTAGAAGGTCATCCTCAATTGAGAAGAAGAAGGTACACTGAGATATGCCCCAACTGTCAATTAGCCACAATTTCTTGTACAGTAGTAAGTTACACAAACCTTATACAAACACCAAGAGGATTTTGGATATTATTATTTAGACTCTATCAGAGCTTTCCTGTGATGTGCTGCCACAGTGGCAGGTGAAGCAAAACTGAAGGGCAGCCCTATCATACATTTATTTATTTATTTATTTGAAATTTTTCTACCTTGCCTTTCTCCTTAAGAAGAATCCCGAGGCAGCTTACAACATTCAAAGACAATATTTTAAGTTACAAACAGTAAGTAAAGGAATAATAAAAAGGATCAAACAATTACCACAATAAAAGATGGTAAACAAAAGCAACATCGAAACACATCAAATGCAGTAAGGCACAAGAATCTATTTAAGAACTCCACTCAGGCAGTGAGTAATTACAGGAAAATGGCTTGAAGAGAAAGGTCTTTGCCTGCTTACAAAAGGACAACAATGATGAGGCCAGCCTGGCTTTCACTGGAAGGGAGCTCCAGAGTTTTGGGAGCAGCCACAGAGAAGGCCCTCTCCTGTATCCCTTGTCAAATGCAAGTGTGAAGGTGGTAGGACTGGAAAAAAAGGCCTCTCCTGCTCCTCTTAACACTCAGGCAGGTTCATAATGGGAGACATGGACCTTGAGATAACTTGGACTCAAGGCATTTAGGGCTTTATAAGTTAGGACCAGTAGTTTGAATTAAGCCTGGAAATGGATTGGTAATTAATGGAGCTGCCATAACAAAAAGGTTATGTGATCCCCGACCAGCCACAGTTAGCAATCTGGTTGCTTCATTTTGGACCCACTGAAGTTTCCAAGCACATTCCAGAGGTAGCCCCAAATAGAACAAGTTAGAGTAATCCAGCTGGGATTTAACTAAGGCATGTGTCACCACGGCCAAATCAGATCTCTCTAGGAACAGGTACAGCTAGCACATTAGCTTTAAATTGTGCAAAAGCACTCCTGGGCAACACTGAAATCTAGGATCCAGGCTCAGAGATGACTCCAGGAGCATCCCCAAGCTGCATACCTCTGTTTTTGGAGGGAGTGCAACTCTATTCAGCACAGGCTGCATCTTTATTCCTTGAGCTACCGTTAAAATTCTCCCTATTCAGAAAATTCTGAATGATGGCTTGGTACTGGTGCAGACTGTTATATGTGATGTATAGAGATCACACTGGAGAAACTGAAGAAATAGAAAACATTCTAGAAATTTATTATTGTAATCCTGACCTGTATTACTGTAAGTCACTGGACTACAGGAGAATACTTTGATGGCAAGTAAACTCAGTTGGTGGCGCTGGAGGAGACTCTTGAGAGTCCCCTGAACTGCAAAAAGAACAAACCTATCCATTTTGAAGGAAATCAGCCCTGAGTGCTCACCGGAAGGACAGATCCTGAAGCTGAGGCTCCAGTACTTTGGCCATCTCATAAGAAGAGAAGACTCCCTGGAAAAGAGCCTGATGTTGGCAAAGTGTGAAGGCAAGAGGAGAACGGGACGACAGAGGATG